>NW_006400020.1:844237-847864 GCF_000299155.1 Elephantulus edwardii | reverse complement strand
ATGGGAGTGTCAGAGACAGTGCAATTGGCACAGGACAGAGCGGAGTTTAGGGCTGTTGTACATAGGGTCGCTATGAGTCGCAGGCGACTTGACGGCACATAACAACAACAACAACAACATACATAATATCTAATCATCCATTACTTTGTGATTTGCTTTCCCTTCACCTTTTCCAAAGTGGTATTCATTATCCATCCATTCTTTTCCTGCTCTTCACACTCCTAAAACCCCTATAAGCATCCTACTTTTGTAACAGTTGTCTTATTCAGTATTTGTCCTTTTATGACTGAGATATTTCACTTAGCACAGTGTCATCCAGGCTTATCCCTGTTGTGTAGTGTTTTATGAGTTTATTAATTTTCATTGCTGCATAATATTCCATTGTGTAGATGTTCTCTATTCATTTGTTTGTTGATGAGCACTTGGACTGCTTTCATCTTTTTTGTTATTGTGAATAATTCTGCAATAAACATGGAATTTTAGGGGAAGTATCAGATTGCCTTCCATAGTGGTTGTGTCATTTTACATTCCTACTAGCAGTACATAAGAGTTCTAATCTCTCTTCATCCTCACCAGCATTTGTTGTTTGCTGTCCTGTTGAACTTTGAACTTTACCATTTTTCTGGGGTGAAGTGAGATCTCAATGTTGTTTTGCTGTGCATCTTTCTAATAGCTAGTTGTTTTGAGCGTTTTTTCATGTGTTTATAAAATTTAGACAAAGATGGGAAGAAGATGAAAACTCTGAAACTACAAGAGTGAAAAGTTGCTGGTTATTGAAACCATTGACAGAAATAAAACCAAACCTACATCCATCAAGTTAATTCTAACTGATAGAGACCTTATAAGGGAGAGTAGAACTACCCCATGGAGCTCCTAAAGCTATAAATGTTTATGGACGCAAACACCTTCATCTTTTTCCCAAAGAGTAGCTGCTTATTAAATATATAATTCTCTTCCTTATTTTATGTCTGTAACTTTTCATAATAACCTGTTTTCAGAAAGTAAAAGAGTAAACTGGTAGGATCAAATAAATTTGAAAAATATTTTATAATTATTGAATCCTGTTGATTATGTTAAATTAGACTATTTTCGTTTGTTGGACTTTTTTATAATTTTTTCAACAGCAAGGCATCATTTAAGTGAAAACTATTTTAATCTCAAAAAAATAATTATCTGAAAAATTATATGTTGTTGTTATGTGCCATTGAGTTGCCTACAACTCAAAGCAACCCTTTGTCCAACAGCTCTGAACCCTGTCCTAACCTGAGTCAGTCTCACTGACTCTGACATACCTAATCCCATTGCTCCAATTACTGTGTAAATCCTTCTCATTCAGATCTTCTTCTCCTGTACTGTCCCTCCACCCTTCTAAGCATGATATCCTTCTCCAAGGACAGGTCCCTCCTGGCCAAATGCCCCAGGGATATGAAACAGACCTTCAAAATCCTTGCATCCAAGCAGAAACTTGGTTTCACTCTCTCCAGCACAGACCTATTTTTTTTCTCCTGGCTGTCCAAAAGACAGTACTCTTCTCCAGAAGACCACTCAAAGACATCAATTCTTCCGTGTCCTTAGTCATTGTCCAACTCTCTGCTGCATAGCATGTAACTATGAAGACCATATCCTAGATCAGGCAAAGAAAATATTTGTTATATAATATTGTATTAAGGCAAGCTGTTTTAAAGAAATAATAATAATTTAGTATCACTTTAATATTAAGAACATGGATAGAGATAAATAGAAAATCATGAAGGGAAAGTAAAATAAGAAAATAAAAATAAAATTTCTATAATTAAAATGAGAAGCTACAGATATGTTAGTTTAGGTCTCACTGAGGTTATGCCATGTCTGATTGAAAGCTGTTAGGATGTTGTTGTGATATGCCATCAGGTCTGCTATGACTCATAGCAACCATGTGCACAATAGCCCTAAAGCCTGCTTGTCCTGAGCCAGTCTCACTGACTCCACACCTACCCTCATTGCCACAGTTACTGTATCAATCCATCTCAACCAGAGTCTTCCTCTCTCTTGCTGTCCCTCCACCCTCCTGAGCATGATGTCCTTCTCTAAGGACCGGTACCTCCTGGTCACGTGCCCAACTACAGTATGTGAGATGGAGCTTCAAAATTCTAGCCTCCAACGATTAACTTGGTTTCACTCTCTCCAAAACAGAGCTGTTTGTTTCCTTGGTGGTCCATTGTATGCTGAAGAGTCTGCTACAGTGCCATAATTCAAAGGCATCAATTCTTCTTCTGTCATCCTTAAGTCATTGTCCAGCTTTCTGATGTGTAGCAAGTAATTGCGAAGACTATGTCCTGGATTAGGTGCACCTTAGTCTCTAGACTGACATTTTACTGTCCCTGAAAACCCACTGGAGGGTCAGCTATGAGTAGGTTCCAACTTGACAGTATAACAATAATCATGCCTAACTAAATCATCAATCAGTATGCCATCAATTCCTGGGACCTTGTTTTTTGCCAATTCTTTCAGAGCAGCTTGAACTTCTTTGTCCACCAATTAATTCCTTTTGGTACATTGACTCTATATATGCTTTCCATCTTCTTTTAATGCTTCCTGGATCATTTAATATTCTGCCCAAAGGATTCTTCAATATGGTTGAAGCTTAACATCAAGAAAACAAGATTCTCACAACTGGGCTGATTGGCAGCATCATGATGGATGGTGAAGAGATTGGGATTGTTGACAGCTTCCATTTGCTTGGCTCTACAATCAACACTCTTGGTAGCAGCAGCCAGGAAATTAAAAGACAAATTGCAATGGGAAAGTCTGCTGTCAGAGACTTCTCCAAAGTACTGAAGAGCAACAGTGTCAGTGTGGAGACTAAGGTGTGCCTGATACAGGCCATGATCTTTGCCGTTACTTGCTATGCATCAGAGAGTTGGACTATGACTACGGATGATAGAAGGAGAGTTGATGCCTTTGAGCTTTAGTGCTGGAGAACAATATTGAATATATCATGGACTGCTAAGAGAACAAATAAGTTCATTCTAGAGAGGGTAAAGCCAGGCTGCTTCTTGGAGGCAAGGATTCTGAACCTCCGTCTGATATACTTTGAACATGTTGCAAGGTGGGATCAGTCCTTGGAGAGGGACGTCATGCTTGGGAGGGTGGAGGGACAGCACAGAAGAGGAAGACCCTCAATGAGATGGATTGATTGAGTCACTGGGGTAATGGGGATAGGCATATAAGAGACAATAAGATTGGCAAGGGATATAGCAGAGTTTAGGGCTGTTGTACAGAGTCACAGGTGACTCAATGGCACATAACAACAACAACTAAATCATGATTATTTGGGCAGTGGCTACACTGACAGATTAACTTAATGTTATAGTAAAAACAGGTTTGCTAAAAGAATAATCCCACCTTTGTGAAGTATCTAGAATTGGTAAATGTATAGAGACCAAAGTTTATTAGTGTTTCCAGAGACAGGTTGTTGTTGTTATGTGCCGTTGAGTCGTTTGCGACTCATAGCGACCCTATGTACAACAGCCTAAACCGTGCTCTATCCTGTGCCAATCTCATTGCCTCTGCCACACCCATCCTGAGTGCCCCAGTCACTGAATCAATCCACCTCATAGAGGGTCTTCCCCTCCAGCGCTGTCCCTC
>NW_006400020.1:828409-843222 GCF_000299155.1 Elephantulus edwardii | reverse complement strand
CAGGGAGAAGGGTGCAACAATGAATGAATGGAATCCCAAAATCTCTGTAGATGTTCATTGAAATGAAAAATAAACAACCTAAATTAAAAAAAATATTAATGTGGCAAATATTTTGTTGTATATTTAGCCTGTTTCAATGTTATCAGGTGAATAAAACTGTATAATTAGGACATTCACATTTATATAGTCAGGAAAGAAGACCACTACATTCAGTAGTAACACTCACACTGAAAAATGGCAAATGGGTATTTCAGTTAAAATGGTTTGTAGTATATAATTTTTGTAAAATTATACTTTTTAAAATAAAGATTATCTAATTTTATGCAATTTAAACATATTTAATGCATTTCTCCTGTGCTAAAAGGCTTTTATCATTTGGGAAAAATAGTATGTCCCATTCTAGAAAAGATAACCACATTCCTCTTTCATATTTTCCTCATACATGATAGGAGAATAAAAGCAGTCCACGGTGAATAAAGGAAAGGCTTTACATAATATTGTACTATCTTTTTTGTTTGATTGCTAATTGTTTTTGCTACACATAGAAAAGCTGTTCATTGATGGAAGTATATCTATTAAAATCCATTGCCATTGAGTCCATTCCAATGCCTAGTGACCCGGTAGGACAGAAGAGAACAGCTCCACAGGGTTTCCAAGACTGTAATCTTTACAGAAGCAGACTGCCACATCTTTCTCCTGGGTGTAAACATAGTCTTTGCCAGTTCATTTCTAGGAATAATTTTTCTTTTAATGTCGTATATTTGGCTTTAAGTGGTCTCAGGAGTTGCATACTACTGAAACAGATCAAAAATGCAAAGTGGAATTTCGTGGCACTTGTTTGGTTTCTTGTATGATATTTGGCAGTCTTATAAAATGTCTCTTTTACTTTGAAAAATAAAATGAAAATTATTATTTTCTTTCCTATTCAAGGGGACGTGTCAACAAAGAAAATATTCCTTCTGGATTCAGCAACACTGATGACGGTATTTTGAATGCTCAAGAAGTAGAAAAATTAAATGAAAACAGTCCTGGTTATACTGGTGAAAGGAGTAAACCCAAACGTCAGAAATCCAGCACCAAACTTTCTGAGCTCAACGAAAATCAAGATGCCCTGGTGGTAAGTGCATATTTTTGTAAAATTAGTTAGAGAATGCCTAATTAGTGAAAGAATAATTAATTAGTTCACTAATAAGCAGTTCAAATTCACAAGCTGCTTTGCAAAAGAAAGATGAGCACCTCACATCTCATGTAATTTACAACCTCTGGAAGCCTGCTGGAAGTGATTCAGCTTTAAGGTGGTTCCAACTTGATGGCACAAAGCAACAGAGAATATCACATATCTTTTTCCTTTGTAAAAAAAATTAACAAGTAAATAACCCAATCATTTTTTAGAAGAAAGCCCCGGTGATTTCCTTCTGAAAATCAGCCACTGAAAACTATATGGAACACTGTTCTACTGACTTGATAGGTTGCCATGTGTTGAAATGGATGAAATGGCAGCTACTCTACTAGTGATAAAAGTCAAAAAGTCAGTTTATCCCCTAGAATGGATGTTTTAATGATAAAATTGTACAGATAGCTTTGAAAGTGTGTGGACAACAGATCCACGTTTTACTTTCATCTTTTTTTATGTGGAAAGACTTGCCCCTCCTTCATGGCCAGTGTCCTCATTCCATCCAGCATAGCACATGTCACAGCATTGACACAAGTGAGCTAACTGGACCATGATGTTTTTACTGCAGTGAATAATTTAAAACCTTACCAACACTACTGAGCAAGAAGAACTTCCTCATCTATAAAGTGAGGATGTTTTCCAAGACATTTTCTAATTGCCATGGTGTAAGACTTTTAAATCTTGCCTTTGTATGATAACCACAAAGAAAAAATCCTAGAAGTTAAGTTATGCATCCTTTTTTTAAAATAAATTTTTTAAAATTAAATTGATTTTAACAGAAATTTACAGAAAAGTTAGATTTTCATTTATTCACTGTTGCACATTTTTATACCCTCTCCTTCTCCTTCCCCTTCTCCAGTTCACTAGGGTTTGGTTTTTTGTTTTGTTTTGTTTTGTTTTTATGAAAAGCAATGCGTCTTAACATATTTTTAAACTTTCTTATTTTATTTTCAAAAACTCTCTTCAAAACCTTACCTGGCCCCATCTCAAGTCTTTACATCCTGACCAAACATTTATTTGACATGATGGGAATATTGTTTGTTTGTGATGTGAAGAGTAATAGTGAGGAAGCAGAGGATATAGCTTAAATAAGGTGATCTTAGAAAGCCTCACTGAGACTTTGACATTTATATAACACGAGTAAGTGAAGGAGAGAACTATCCAGATGAATAGCAAGTGCACAGACTCTGATGCATGCATTTATCTGGAGTTATGGAACCACAGTGACAAGAGAGGGTTTGTAGAGACTGAGAAGAGTGAGAGAGGTAATGGAGAAGAGAAAGACAGTTGAGGTCGTAGTTCTTTTTTTTTATTTTTGTGTGAGTGTACTGTCAAATCAGATCTGACTGCTACAGGAGGAGATTGTCCCTCCTTTTCCCGGCAGAGCATCTGGTGGATTTGAACCATGTGCCTCTGGGATTGTAGTTGAGGTCATACTTCTTACAGATAGTTGTCAGGACTGACTTTTACTGTAGGCCAGATGGAAAGCGATCAGAGGGTTTTAGGTCAAACAGTGACATGATCTGATTTACTTAAATGATAAGCAGACAAAGATAGGAACAGGCAAACTAATTAGAAAACTATTGAGATGATGGTGGTTTGAACTACGGTGACACTGGGGCCAGAACATTTGGCCATGCAGGTAATAGACTACACTTCTCTAAGGACAGAGTTCCTAACAACAAAAAGGCAGATGACTCTTCCTGATGTTGTACATTGCAGTGATAATGAAGGAGGAGGATGTGAGTGAATTTGGGGTATATTTTGAAAGTAAGATTTACAGGATTAGCTGATAGATTAGATATGTGGTATGAAAATAATAGAAGGGTCAGCAATGATGCTAAGTGTTTAGGCCTGAGTGACTAGAACTTTGATGTTACCAGTTTACTGAAGTAGGTATGACAGAAATCTTAGAAGCATTAAGAGTCAGATACACCTTAGTCCTCAAAGTAACATCCTGGTTGTTTAGCCCTTTAAAGGGAATGTTTACTACAGATTAGACTAATGTGATAAATCATTTGATTTATCTATTACTATTATTCTTAAAAATATTTTCAAATGTCTCATGTGTGTGAAAGTTGTCTTGACTTTCAGCAAGTAAGGTTGTACTATCTGCACAGTGCAAGTTATTGATTAGCTTTCCTCTGATTCTAATACCACATTCTCGTTCATAGAGGCCAGCTTCTTGAATTATTTCTCAGTATACAAATTAAATAGCTATGGAAAATTAATACAACCATGACACACATTTTTTAATTTGAAATCATGTAGTGTTTCCTTGTTCTATTCTAACAATAGCCTCTTGGTCTAGATATGGGTTTGGTATGAACACAAGTAAATGTTCTGAGTTTTCCATTCTTCTCAATGTTAGCCATATTTTGTTATGATCCACACATACAGATGCCTTAATACATATTAAAGCAAAAATAGACATTCTTCTGGTATTCTTTTATTTCAGCCAGGATCCATCTAATATCATCGATATTTCTGGTTACATGGTCTCTTCTAAATTCAGATTGAACTTCTGGCAGTTCTTTGTCTATGTACTGTTCTAGCCATATTGGGATGATGTGTTATTAATGATATTGTCTGATAATTTTTGTATTCTGTTGGATCATCTTTCTTCATAATGGAAACAAATATGAATCTCTTCCAGGCAGCTGTCCTCCAAGTTTTCTGACATAGACTAATGAGCATGACCAAGACTGTACCTGTTAGTTGAAATGTGTCAGTTCTTGGAGCCTTCTGTTTTTCCAATACTTTTAGTGCTACTTGAACTTCCTTCTTCATTACCATTATCTCTTGGTCATTTGGTACTTCCTGAAAATTTTCAGTGTAAACCAGCCCTTTTTCATACAGTGGCTCTGTGTATTCCCTCCATTTTCTTTTGATCCAAGATTTTGCCCTCTCTCAGTATAGCGTCTCTCAGTATTGCAACACAAGGCTTGAATTTCTTTTTCAATTCTATCAGCTGCATAAATGCTGAGTTAGTTCTTTTTGTTATTCTCCAATTACAGCTACCTATACATTCCATTATAATACTTTGCTTATTTAAAGAATCTGATTGATTATGTCTGTGTACGCTCAATACCAGCAGTCAAAACCAGGACTGGTGCTGACTCTGGAACAGAAGGAACAGAACATCAATTATTCATGTGCAAGTTCAAATCGAAGCTGAAGAAAATTAAAACATGCCCAAAGAAACCAAAATACAACCTTGGAACTATCCTGAATTTACAAATCATCTTAAGAATAGGCATGAAGCATTAAACACCAGTGATCAAAGACCAGATGAGTTGTGGGATGACATCAAAGATATTGTCCATGAAGAGAGTGAAAGGTCATTACTAAAATAGAGAAAAAATAAAATGGATGTCAGAAGTGACTCTGAAAATTACCCTAGAATATTGAGAAGCCAATACAAAGAGAAGGAATGCAGAAGTAAAAGATCTGAAAAATAAATTTCAAAGCGCAGCTCAAGAAGACAGAGCAAAGGATGGAGACATGAAAAAGTACTATCGGAAGAGACTAAGAAGAAGCAGTCAGAGAAATAGGGAGATAATTGAAGCATATCATCTTGAGATAGGAGATCAAATGACAGAAGACTGGTAATTGGACCCTTGATTCCAAGGGAGGGTCACTGGTGATGTTAACAAGCACAGCTTCATTGGAGAGATGGGAACAGAGATCATTCTCAAGAAAATAAAGGAAGCAAGTAACAGAAGAGAGGAGTGTATAATAATTTCATAATGCTCTTACTAACCCGACATACATCCAGAGAGAACCATGATATGGACCTAATAAAGCATTTTACAGATTTGGTAACTCTAAAATGAGATTATCTTATACTTCCATAGATATGAGCAATAGACTCAAGAGGCTATAGATGACTCAGCGCTCAGAAATCAGTGTAATCAGGTACCTATCAGAGCATTAGGCAAATCTTTTCTCTCCAGTTATTTACATTATCCCAACCCCCTGATATCCTGGCCCAATGAAGTATGACTCCCTCAGAAAACAAACCAACTATGAAAAACTTCCTCCCTTGTTTTCCTTTGACAAACTAAAATCCAGCTTATGTTTCAACAGCTTCTCTCACCTTTTAAATTTCTCTAGAAACATCTGTTTTATTTTCTAACCTGATCTAATCTGATGAGATTTTTCTAACTTTTAAGTTTAGCATCTAAGATGAAGAGGTACTCTTGCAAATTCTGTTTATTAATTACATCTATATTCCATACCTACCAAGCATGTATACATTCATGTACTTATATACACTTTCTAATGGCTTCTTCTTTGGTTTATTTTTGTTGACCTAGCTCATTTATGTATTTCATCCAAGAATCTTACTTCTGCCACTCTTTTTCAGCATATAATCTTAAGTATGGGAAAGACTATATATACTAATTTGTTCATTAAAATTATATCTGTAATCCTGGATAAATAGAAGCAATTAATATTCTAATTCCATAATTAATGTTGATGTGATGACTGTAATATAGGCTCAAGGGTGTCTAAGATGATGAGGATGGTACAGGGCAAGGCCAGATTCAAATCATTTGTTCATAGGGTTGCTGTGAGTCCCAGTTGAGTTGATGGTACATAACAATATTCAAAAATAGTTGTCTTGGTTACCTAGTGCTACTATAAAGAAATACCACAAGCAGATGGTTTTAACAAACATAAATTTGTTCTCTAACAATTTAGGATATCATTTTTTTTTTCAGGAGATAGGCACAATTTAATTTGTGACAGAAGGATATTTTTGTTATTATGTTGTATGTGCCATCAAGTCAAGTATGGCTCATAGTGACCCTTTGGACAACAGCTCTGAACCCTGTTCTATCCTCATACTTGTTGGCACTTAGAGCTCATTGTGGCAGTCACTGTGTCAAACCATCTGGTCGAGGTCTTTCTCTCCTTTACCCTCTACCTTTCTGAGCATCGTGTCCTTCTGCATGGAATAGCCCCTCCTATCAACGTGCCCAAAGTATGTGAGGTAAAGATCTATCATCTTTGCCTCTAAAAAGAGCTCTGGCTGCACTCTCTGTAAGATCTATTTGGTTGTTGTTGGATTTTGTTTCTTTTGGCCATCAATGGGATGTTCAGTATTCTTCTCCAACACCACAGCTCAATGATATCAATTCTTCTTCTGTAACCCTTACTCATTGTCCAGCTCTCAGATGCATATCAAGTGATCAGAAAGAACATGGCCTGAATCAGGTGCACCTTAATCCTCAAACTGATATCATTACTCCTCAATAAGCATATTGTAGTTGTTGTTGGTTGCTGTTGAGTTGAGCACAACTCATAGCAACTCTATGAACAAAAGACCTAATAACTATTGTCATTTCTCCAAGTTCATAGAGTGTCCAGAGGCATGTGGTTTAGAAAGTAGATGCCACTCCTGTTTCCCAATTTGTTTTACAATTGGAAGCTCCACCAAACACTGTACATATTGAGAAGCCATTATGGTATTTGATATCCAGTTGACACAAGGTTCAGCATCACAGCAAACCCAGGTTACTTCATACAGCACATTGACAAAGAGTGATGTACAAAATGGGAGAAAGTTGCTCCAGATAAAACACTACTCTCAGCAGTGGTTAAGTGTCATCAAGTAGATTATGACTCATAGTGACCCTTGCACAAAAGACCTGAACTCTGTTCTATAACTAACATCATTTCCTTATGTTTATAGAGTTTATAAGAGCAATTTCTCCTGGGAGGCTAGGATTTTGAAGCTCCAGCTTACATACATTGGCACATAGACAGGAGAGACTGGTCCTTGAAGGACATCATGCTTGGAAGCATGGAGGGACGGCATAGCAGAGGAAGACCCCAGATAAGATGGACTGATACAGTAATTAAGGCAGAGGGCTGGTGTGTTGGAATTAGTGATACTGGCTCAGGACAGAATGGGGTTCAGAGCTCCTATATATAGCATCACTATGGAACATGGGTGACTCAGTGGCACATAACAACAACAAATATATGTCAGTTAAATACAGTACTGTGCCATCATGAAAAATTATGGTTATTAAAATTAGGTGATAAAATAAAAAAAAGTGTCTGACCAGGATTCTTTTCAGGACTTTCCATACATTACCAACATGAATCTTCCTAGTAATCCATACAGTGGGTGTGACCTTTACTATCTCCCTTTTAGTTTGAGGCATTGGCAGATTGGACAGCTTGCTCAAGACCATATATAAGTGTCTGAATTGCAGTTCCATCTGACTGTAGTGTCTCTACCTTTAAACATTACACTATTCTTTCTTCTACTATTGAAAGTAGGTTGTAAAACAATATGTACAGGGCATGAACATGTATATACCTATTTCTCTGTGTGTTTGTGTGTGCGCACACAGACGCGCTCAGATACGGGCAGTTATAGAACCAGGTGGTGCAATGTACTTGGTGACTAACTAAGGATTTAGAGGTTCGGGTCCACTCAGAGGAACTTTGTAAGAAAGACTTGACCATCTACTCCCAAAAAATCAAGTTCAAACACTGTGAAACATTTTCCTGCTTGGACACACTAGAGGTTGTCAAGAGTTGGAATCAACTCAATAGGAGTTGATATTTAATAGCTCTCTCCCTTATGAACAATTAGCATTAAGACCTCAGAGCCCTCAGGCACAGTCCCAGGAGCATAGGTCTTATAATCAAACATACCTAGATTTTCAATTTAACTTTATCATTTAAGAACCCTGGACTCAACGTGGCAATAAGTGTGGAGATGTTGCAAAACCAGACAGTGTTTCATTTTATTGTGTTCTATCAAAATGAGCCAGAACCAACTGACTGACCCTAAGCATAACACCCTATGCAGTCATCGCCAAGATCCCTGTGCAATGGCATCGGCTTAGTCCTTGGTCCGAACACTCTCTTTCTGTCTCTTGTCTTCCGTGGTCCCTACATTGACTTCTCCATGTTCTCTTACCTCTGCTCTCTTCTTCCCTACCTCTTTAGCTGGCTAATCTTCCCCAGATCATGTGTGGATGTAAATGTTATCACAGATTTTTCTCCCCTGTCTCTTTTACAACTGCCTTTTCTTTGAAAGAAAGTGATTCAGTGGCAAAGAATAACACCGCTAACCTGAAGGCAAGTGGTTAGAATCTTCCAGTTGCTCTACTGGAAAAAGTTAGGCAACCTCCTCCCATACAATTTACTGCCTCTGAAATCCTGCTGGAGAGTCAGCCAAGAGCCGGTTCCTTCCCCACAGCTTTTGGCAACAACTACTGACATGAATTCACATGCCACCTCTACAGAAGTTATTCCCAAGTCAATATTGAGAGGCATCGTGGGCAGGACCAAACTTACCATCTTTTCCTCTTCACTTTTCTACCAAGGTCTCATCCTGGTTTAATCTCTTCATTGCTTCTTGGTCAATTTCTAAATAATTTCTTTTACCTTAGCCCACTCCTTTCTTCTAATCATTTGTCAAATATAAGTACCTCTATTGAGAATAAAAATAAATATAAATATCTATGTATCTATCTATATCTATATCATCTATAGCTATCTATATATAATTTTATAGGCGCTTCCCTTTCTGCCTGAAATCCCTTATCATAAGTCTCACTCATTGCCATACAGTCAGAGCTACCCACCATTGGGCTTCCCAGGCTGTAAATTGCTTGAAAGGAGTCGCTCAGACTTGTAACTAGGCAAGATTATCAGAAGTCAGCCAGTGTGTCTTCAAGCCTCCACCCTCTGCCTCTTCAAACATCTTATCTGCTTCTGGAGAAAAAGAGTCATCCACTTTACTGCAGCCTTTTAACCTTTTTTTCAATGTTAAAGAACTATCTGAGCAGAAACTCCTGTCAAACACTATATGACAGTGATTCACTAGTGTCAAATATAATGAGAAAAAAACTTCACGCTTTGAGTCACCGACTTAGAATTACTCATTCCTTCACTCATACAACAATTAGCTGTATGACAGTACTATTTTAGGTGCTGAAGATACAATGATGATTAAAACAGATATACTTTTGCCTTCTCCAAATATTCATAGGAGGAGACAGATGAGAAGTAAAAAGAATCTAATGGCAATATATGCTCTGGAATTAAATAGGAGATGGGAGAGTAGGATTGAATGACACACAGGATAATCAAGACAGATCTCACAGAGCAACATTTGCAAAGAGACCTGAAGATGATAAAGGAGTGAACCAAAATGGTTATCTAGGAGGAAGAGTAACTGTGACCTTTCACTGTGGATAAGAGAAGGAGGTGGCTGACTGGAATAGAGTTGAAAGAGAGAAGTTGTAGAAGTGGTCAGAGATAGGGCAAGGATCCTGATCATTAAGACTTCATGCCATTTTTAGAACTTGGACATTGACCCAGAGTGATACCAAGAGCCAATAGAAGATTAGAGAGAGAGAGAGGTAGATATTTTCTGAATACTTTTTAGAAGGATCATTCTGGCAACTGTGTTAAGAATTGTCTAGAGCAGTGGAGGGTGGACAAGGAAAGCAAAATAATTGAAATATTTTAGAAAAGAGATGACACCAGTGATGACCACAGTCATAGCAGTGAGAGGTAAGAAGGGGTTAGACTGTAAATATATTTTGAAGTAGAATCAACAGGATTTTGAAATGGTTTGTAGAGTTTTAAGAAAGAGGATATAAGATATGTCTATGATATTTGAACTAGCTAAGAAGATTTACAAAGATGTAAATAGCTGAGGGGGAGGTTAGTTGCGTTTTAAATACAACCTGAATTTTATGTCTTAGAGTAGTGAATGGTCTTCTCACTTTCTTAGTTGAACTCACTATAGTTATACATGAATCCAGAAATCCTGTTCCTTTTTCATACTGGCCAGTAAAAAAAAAAAAAAAAAAGTGTATGTTTTATCAATCAATGTTTAAAATTTTCACTTCAGACCTTATCTTGAAAGTGAAGGCAATATTAACAAAGTAGCAAGTTATAGTTAGAGCATTAACTAAAGTTTAAAAGTCAAATTGGCAAGGGCAAATACTTGTCTTGTTCACTATTTAACATTGTATCTCCAGAGCCTGAAATTACCATTCCTTGGGGTGGCCTAGTGGTAAGGAGCCAGGCTATGAATCCAAAGGCCTGAGATTTAAATCCACCAGCAGTGCCATGGGAGAAAAATGAGCAATCGCCTTTCGTATCCTTTATTGTCTGAAAACCCACTGGAAGGTCAGCTCTGCATTGGTTCTGACTCAATGACCTAACAACATATTGCTGGTGGGGCTTGTTTTTGTTGTTGTCGTGTACCACAGAGTCAGCAGTGACCGAAGCTCACCCTCTGACAGAGTTTCAGAGGCAGTTAATCACATGGGAGGAGACTGCCTATCCTCCTGTGGAGAAGCTGGTGGCCTCCAACCACGTGCCTTTAGGATTACAGCCCAGCTTCTTGCCACTAGGCCACCAGAGTTACCTAACGTGTTGTTTAAAGTATTCATACAACAAAAAGACTCAAAGTCAGAATGACTGGAATACATTTTAAGTTCTTTCCCTATGTGACAAACCTGAAGCATGAATTCAGCAAGTGGGGAGAGAGATCTAAGTCTTGCTCCATGCAGTTATTCAGGGACTCGGGTCAATTACATCTGTTATCTTCATCAAGGAATGTACCTAGTGGGGCATTTTTCATTATTTTTTACCCTTTTTTTGTGCAAAGTTCAGTCACGTGGCCTTGTCTAATTGTACTGGAAGATGAAAAATATGTTGCTATGAACATACAACAGTTTTGTTGTTATGTGCTGTTTAGTCGATGATGACTCATAGCAACCCTAGGAATAATGTCTCTGAACTTTGCTCTACCCTGAGCTCACCTGACCAGCTCTGACACACTTGACCCCATTGCCACAGTCAGTGTCACTCTATTTCTTCCAGGGTCTTCTTTTCCTGATCTGGCCCTCTAACTTTGCAAGCATGATGTCATTCTCTAAGGGCTAGTCCCTTCTGACAACATGCCCAAAGTATGTGAAGTGGAGCCTCAAAATCCTTGTCTCGGAGGATCAGACTGGTTTCCCTCTCTCCAGGACAGATGTATTTGTTCTCTTGGCAGTCCATGGTAGGTTCAATACTCTTCCACAACACCATAACTCAGAAGCATTAATTCTTCTTCTGTTATTCTTAGTCATTATCCAACTCTCAGATGTATAAAAAACATTTGAAAAGACCCTGACCTGGATAGGCGCACCTTAGTCCCTAGAGTGACATCATTTTCTTCAGCACTCTGAAGAGGTCCTTTTCACTAGATTTTCCCAGCGCAGCTCATCTTTTGATTTCTTGGCTGATGGTGCCAAGGGTGTTTCATAAGTGTTGAATACAAGTAGAATGGGTTTAAGTGAATAGGTAACAGGCTCTTACATAGGCATTCTGTTAAGATACCTGTAAGTTTTGTTGGGTTAAAAAATAAATACAGATTAACTTACACACTTTCAAACAATATGAAGTAATCCACCAGATGCTCTGCTGGGGAAGGAGGGACAATCTTTTCCTGTACCTTTCAGATCTGATTTGACGATATACACAAAAAATAATAAAAGAAAAAAATTAAAGAATAAAGCTATTTAAAAAAAACAATATGAAGTAACATGAACAAATGGAAAATCAAGTCTACCAGTAATCCTTTGTTAATGAGAATATATCAAATATTCTTCCTGTGGAGCTCAAAGTTAGAATAATAACTTGTTTTGACTAGCAGCGGTCAGTGCAACCTTCAGACTGAGTTGTTTTGTATACCCAAAGAAGGCTTTTTTTCCCCTCTCTTTCAGTGTCCTCTAGAAAAGCTTTGTCAGCATTTTACAGTTCTGAAAGACAGATTTGTTTTTGCTGTAAGTGTTCTCAAGTGCTTTAGTAGTCAAGCAGGTTTTTAACTAGCATCCAATGCCAAAACACAAAGAAGGGGAAAAGTTACATTTCAGTCTAACGCTAACTTTATCAAAGCTTTTGCTCCTTTATAGTCAAAATTTTTGTCATTAGAGATAGTAATTTTTTAAATTCACTTCCCTTGCATATTCAATCATGGTAAAAATAAATTAGATCAGAACAAATGTGTTTTGAAAACCACTGGTAAAGACTTTGTATGAGTCTGAATTTTATGGATTATAAACTAGACTTTAGGTGGTAAACAAAAAAATACACTCAAGAAGCAATTTCAATCCATTATACTTAGAATCATAGTCTACTGCCTTTAAAAGATGCTGATACTAGAGGAATAATTAAAATGGAAGTTAATGCCAGAAAACATTGCAATGAAGATTCTATTACTGTACTTTTTAATAAAGAAAGGCATAAATGAACCAGTCTTTTACCTCACCTGGAAAGTGTTTAGGACATGAAACATTTCAAGACCTTCAAAAGACATTGAGTCATTAGGTTCTCAATGAAAAAAAAGTACTGCACACCTGAAAGTCTAACAGCTATTTCTCAAATAATGCGAGAATTCTATGCTTCAACAGGTATTTTGCCTTGTATGTTGACATTCTATTTTAATTTCATTGACTATGTAAAGGTATTTGATTATGTGATCAAAACAAATTGTTGCTGACGTTGAGAACAATGGGAATCCCCAAACACTTGATCATTCTCATGTGAAACTTAGACCAGGAAACAGTCCTCAGAACAGAGTAAGAAAACACTGCATGGTTCAGGATCAAGAAAGGTATGCCAGACTTCTTCAACCTATATGTGGAACAGATCATCCAGAAAGCCGGAGTTCAGGAGGACTCAGGATTGGAGAAAAACTCATCAACAACCTGCATTATGCAGATGACATAACCTTGTTTGCCAAAACTAAAGAGGAACTGAGGCATTTTGCTACAGAAGGTCAGGGACTGCACTGCAGTTTACAATTTGGATTGAAGCTCCACATCAATAATATTCTCACCACTAGGCCAATTGGCAGCACCATAATAGATCGAGAACAGATGGAGATTGTTCGCAATTTCCATATACTCATTTCCACAATTGGCACCAGCAGTCAGGAAATCAAAAGAAAAAAAAGACCTGTCACGGACTTCTCTAGACTGTTAAAGAACAATGCTGTTAGTCTAGAGACTAAAGTATGCCTGATCCAGGCCATGGTCTTTTCGATTGCTTGCTATGTATCAGAGAGCTGTACAGTGAATCAGGATGACAGAAGAATCCATACCTCTGAGTTGTGGTGTTGGAAAAGAGTATTGAACATACCATGAACTGCCAAGAAAACAAAAAGGCCTGATCTGGAGAGGGTGACACCTGTTGCTCTTGGGGGCTAAGGATTCTGAAGCTCTGTCTCACATACTTTGGGCATGCTGCCAGGCTGGACTAGTCCTTGGAAAAGGACATCATGCTTGGAAAGGTGGTGGAACAGTGAAGGAGATAAAGACCCTGGATGAAATGGATTGACATAGTACCTGGAGTATGGGGTCTGTGTCAAAATATTGAGATTGGCTCAAGATAGGCCAGCACTCAGAAATATCATTCATAGGGTTGCTGTGAGTCACAGTCGACTGGACAGCACATAACAACACAACATGTTGATATTTATACATTTATACATCTCAATGAGGGAGAATTACTTCTCTTTAATTTTTCTCCTTAAACTTTGACAAAGGATGAAATTAAAATTCAGAAAATATTCACATTTTACATCCATACAAAAATAAGATTGTTAGTGTACGCATTAATTTTTACTAACCTTGTTAGTTCTATTGTGAAAAAAATTGAGATATCTTGCACATTCTTCAGTTCTTCCCTGTTTCCAACAGGTATCATGCAACCCAACTGCTTTAACAAAAGAGCACTTTATACTTGTGGGTTGTCTTCATGAAACAAGGCCATGCGGGAATATTCAACAGTTCCAGATGTGTGAAAAAGAACATGACAATTGGAATTATTCTACAGAGGAATAGTTAACTCTTGAAAGGCATTCTTTATTAATTACACATCTTAAAAACCTATATTCTTGTAGTGTTCTTAAAATACAGATGAAGCATTGTTTTGTTGTTTTTTTTTTACTTTTCCATAATTTTTTTTAATAAATTTTATTAGTTTCAATGAACATTCACAGGGATTCTGGGCTTTCACTCCTTCATTGCTGCACCATTCTCTCTACCCTCCTCCCCAGTTTGTTGTTCTTCCCCGCCATCCGAATGTCTGTTTTAATTGTCCAATTGCCTCAGTGCTTGTCAAAGTCAGTTCTGATTAATCTCTTTTGTCGGTGTGTCCTTTGCCCTTCCCTATCACTCCTCCCTGAGAGAGACTTCACCCTGATTCATAAGGAAAAGGGGGTGGTGTATTCTCTTAGCTACTTCCTGCTGAAAAGGGACGCTGTGGGTTTCAGGGTGAAGATCTTCTCTTACTACTCTAAAGGGCCCCTTTGGCAGTAGGAAACACATAAACTATTATGGAGATTGATTTTCTAATTTAGATGCACTTTTTTTTTGTTTTTTGTTTTTTGTTTTTTTTTGTGTGTGTGTGTGTGTGTGTGCGTGTACCGTCAAATCAGATCTGACTGGTACAGGAGGATATTGCGCCTCCTTCTCCGGCAGAGCGTCTGGTGGATTCGAACCGTGTTCCTCTGGGATTGCAGTGCAGCTTCTTGCCACTAGGCCACCAGAGCTCCCCTACCCTGCTCTGTTCTGACTACTGCCTCTTGGTCCAAGTATAG
>NW_006400020.1:820216-827107 GCF_000299155.1 Elephantulus edwardii | reverse complement strand
ATCAGTTGACCATAGATAGATGGGTTGATCTCTGGATTCTCAATTCTATTCCAATGATCTATGTGTCTGTCATTGTACCAGTACCATGCTGTCTTGACCACTACGGCAGTGTAGTAGGATTTGAAATCAGGGAGTGAGATACCTCCTACCGTTCTTCTATACAGATGAAGCATTGTAAAACTTTATTAAACATGACTGCTTTTGTGTTTTAACCTTGCAGATTAGCAAAATATTCACATAAAGTTTACAGTTTGTCATTGTATGTATTCTTTCTATAATTCTGAATATCTATAGAAATTACAAGGATCTAACGTGGTATAGTCTCCAGGGCCTTGTACTTCTCTCATGGTTCAAATCCAGACTGCTCTGCCAGAGAGTGACAGACAGTCTCCTCCCATAACATTTACAGCCTCCTAAAAGCCCACTGGCATTTCTACTGTGGGTCAGTTCCACCTCAAACTGCAATGCATTTTGAATTTTTATCATAATTATATTTGGTTCTTTCTGTTTAGAAAAAAATATTGCGTACTATCTTTACCAAAATATCTCTAAACTTATGTAACACTGTTATGTTGTATTTTGTCCTCTCCCATTCTTTCTAAAGATTTCTTCATCTTAACCTGAAGATCTTTATTTCTTCTTAGTCATTTGCATATAATTATAAACACAATTTTAAAACCATCTGAAGATACAGACTTATGCTTTCCCTAATGTTGTTGTTGTTGATTGCCTTTGAGTAGAGCACCACTCATAGCGACCCTATGAACAAAAGGCCTGAAGACATTCTCTAACTATCAACATTTATCAAAGTTCATAGAGTTTCCAGAGGCATGTTGTTTAGGAAGTGGATACCATGCTGCTTCCAGTATAGCTTTTTTTAAAAAAAATTCATATTTCAAAGCTTCTGGAAGGCTAATACTATTGCACCAGATCTTACACTAAATATTTTTATAATCTGTTGAAAATTTCCAATGGGAGCAAACAAAGATTCTTTGTCAATGATGTATCCTTCTTTTGAAGGAAAATGACATCCGGATAATAAAGGTAATTATGCTTTGGTTTAAAGGGAGCCATTTTATAGAAGCTTATAACTCAAACTTAAGTGGTATAAAAGTGTACTTGTAACAGAATGTTCTCTTTTTTTTATTTCTTAGGGCTATTTTCTAAAATTATCTAGCTGAGTAAATTATTTCCAAGTATAAATCGATACTCATTGTTAAAATAGCAGGCATGTCTGGGACACTATCTCAGTTATGGACAAAAAAAAATCAAATCTTTTCTTTGAAGATGTCAAAGCTTTTAGCAATAACTTCAACAGCTATAGCTAATTTTCACTCAGTACTCTATCCATTATTCTAGAGCTTTACATGTACTATCTCACTTAACCCTAATGACAACTTTATATTAAATACTATTGGTATCACCACTCCCAGTTGAGGAAATTAAGATTCAAATAGGTACCTCCACATGGTAAATGATAGAGCCAGGATTCCAAACCAGATTTCTAAATGCGGAGCACCAGCAGAAATGTACTTAGGCTGTTTCATTTTGTCTTCATTCTTGGATAGATCTCAGGGTTTTGAAATTTATCTTACACAAACAGGCCAAACCAGCAAAAACAACCCATCCATCAACCCAGGCAAAGATCAGTTTTCCACCCAAATTATAGGTCTGTTTTGTAGAGATGCTTGTATATTTTGACTTCATGGAATTATAGTAAAGTTTAATCAGATTTATTTTGTAAAAATG
Organism: Elephantulus edwardii; assembly: GCF_000299155.1. Classification (NCBI taxonomy): domain Eukaryota; kingdom Metazoa; phylum Chordata; class Mammalia; order Macroscelidea; family Macroscelididae; genus Elephantulus; species Elephantulus edwardii. The sequence goes on along the minus strand of NW_006400020.1, from coordinate 825,358 downwards.
CTGTGAGATTAGGTTTGTTGTTTTTTTGTGTTTGGGGTTCCCCCCCACACACACATAATGGTCAATTGCTAATATGTAGATCAATATATATTGCTTCAGCACATATGCTGCCTTATAATTCTTTTTACAGGTGTGGATAAATTATGCTTCATTTCCTTTAAATGTAGATAAGAGGCCTTGAGTTTATTGAAATTAAGGGCCAAAATTTCCAAGACAGCTATGTTTTTAATTCACTGAATTTAAATGTGTTCTTGTTTGCATACTTGTATTCTTCCTTCATAGTTACTGCTTACTTATTCTGTGCTCAGTCATGTGAATTGTATTTGGAAGACACTGACTATATTCACAGAGACAATCATTAAAATAGTCTTTAAAATATAGCCCCGATAAGCATTGAGCCCACTGGGTCAGACTGAAATACATACTGAAAGTAAGTGGTCTGTTTATATTTTTCTCATCATAGCAAATGTAAAGGTTATTATTAAATATCTCAGGAATAAAATGTTCTTCAGTTAACTCCACTTCTTTTTATAGATATTTTATAGCTTATTTACAGATTGCATATGAGCTGTATTAAATATTAGTCTCCATCCCATTGGCAATATACACTGAAAAGATTATTATAAGGAGCAAATATTACAGTTTTATTATTAGATTCAAGATCACATTCCTCAATTCTAGTTCTATCACCATCTCAGTTCTCTGAGACTCTGTTCATTATGCTTAGCTATGAAATGTGATTTAAAATAAAGACACTATAAAGCACAAAGACCATTTCTAGAATATTTTCAGATGTATTTGTTAAAAGAATGATAAAGCTCAATCTACAATTTTATGTAAGAAGCATATAATAAACTCACATGATGCTAGTTTTACAAAAGAAAGCACGTAGACTAAAAAATATTTCATCTGCATGTTAGCTGATTTTTTTAGCAAAATGTTTTCTGCTCTGGTTTATTTATCATTCCTACTCATCAACCAATGATCTATTTTGTTACAGAATATGGAAAATTTCAATTCCCCACAAGTTCATGAGAGGGCTGGACTTGATGATGTTGAGCTGATGTCTGATGAAAGGTACTTTTAGGATTTCCTTCTCATATTTGTTGTTGGTATGATGAGACTTTCTTTTTTTAAAATTTTTTTTAAAAATTTTATTATTTTTGTGTGAGTGTACCGTCAAATCAGATCTGACTGGTACAGGAGGAGATTGTCCCTCCTTCCTCGGCAGAGCATCTGGTGGATTCGAACCGTGCACCTCTGGGATTGTAGTTGCAGCTCCTTTTTTTAAATTTTTTTTTTTTTTTATTTTGGTATGATGAGACTTCCGTTTCACTTTATCTTGTGTGTGGTATGACAGCTAAGAAGAATAAGGTTCAAAGACTACATGTTTAACATCGATATTTTAAAGCAAGGAAAAGTTTTAGACTAAAACATCTGCTTTGGTGCCAAATGCCACATTCTCATTTGTGTTTCAGATTTTATTTTTATTAGTTTTATTAATTTCTTGCTCTGTTTTTATATTTCATTAGTATTTGGTTTAGAGGTACTCAGTAATTTTTTTAAAAATTTTAATGAAAGTTTACTGAGACTTAGTGTTTCTGTTTCCATTCATTCATTGTTGCAGTTTTCTCCCTGCCCACTCCTCCCCCTCAATTCATTCTTCTCTTTGAAAAGTAAAAGAAAAATTCTTTCATTGTTATACAACCCCTCTCCCCAGCTCCACGCCACTATGCAGCCTGTGTTCTGGACTCCTGTCATGACAATAATACCTAATCATATATTCCTTTTAAACAGATTTTTCCCCTCATCTGTTATAATGCAGTTTACATAATTTATCCCATCTTTCTCAGTCTTCTCTCAACCCCAATATCAGTCCCGTTTTACAACATTGGCCCTATGCAATGTTTGTACTTTTGTGACTGAGATATTTAACTCAGGATAATGTCCTCCAAGGTCACCCATTTTGTATAACATTTCATTAGTTCCTTGTTTTTTCAGTGCAGCATAATATTCCACTGTGTGACTATACCACAGCTTCTCTATCCATTCGTTTGTTGATGGGCACTTAGGTTGTTTCCAACTCTTTGCTATTGTGAACAAAGCCACAAAAAACATGAGTGTGCATATATCTGCTTGGGTGGCGGTTATGGTTTCTTTAGGGTATATTCCCAGTAGTGGAATTGCTGGGTCTAATGATATTTCTATTTGCAACTTTTTGAGAAAGTGCCATACAGCCTTCCATAGTGGTTACACCATTTTGTACTCCCACCAACAGTGAATAAGGGTTCCCATTTCTCCGCAAGCTCACCAGCGTTTGATGTTTGGAGATACGCAGTAATTTTTAAAATAAATTATAATAAGAGTCCGGAATGAGGGTTGCAGAGTGGAGTATACTCAGGGTAGGGGTGGGGGTGGAGGAGTGCAGAGGGTTTGTGTACCAATGAAGGAGTTTTTCCTTTTTTATTTTATTTTATTTTTTAAAATAATTTTAATGAACATTTACAGAGAATTTGGATTTCCATTCATTCATTGCTGCACTTCTCTCCCCTCCCAGCCCTCTCCCCCCGCCCCCCAGTTCGCTCCTCTCTTTCAAAAGTAAAAGAAGGACTCCCTCCCTGGTACACAATCCCCCCCGCACCCCTGCTACCTCCCCAAGTACATTCCACTATGCAACTTTAATTGTGGACTCTTGTGATAACCATAATACCCTATCATACATCGCTTTTAAATTATTCAGTCTCTCATCTATTTCAGTGCAGTATACACAATTTATCCAGTTTTTCTCAGTCTTACCCCCACCCTGATATCAGTCCCATTTTACAGCAGTGGCACCATGCAATGTTTGTCCTTTTGCGACTGAGATATTTCACTCAGCATAATGTCCTCCAGGCTCACCCATTTTGAATAATATTGAATGAGTTCCTTGTTTTTCAATGCAGCATAGTATTCCATTGTGTGAATATACCACAGCTTCTCTACCCATTCGTTTGTTGATGGGTTTCTTTTGCTTTTCAAGGAGAGGAGTGAACTGGGGGTGAGGGTGGGGTAGGCAGGGAGAAATGTGCAACAATGGATGAATGGAATTCCAAAATCTCTGTAGATGTTCATTGAGATTAATAAAAAGAAAAAAGACTCAGTCACTGAAAAAAATTATAATATCAATGGATTAAAAAATATTCCAAGACAAATTGATATTGAATTATATTTTTGTAAAATAATGTTGTTCTTCTCATTTACAGCAAAGAAAGTGAGAAAGGTAGTGGATATGCCCAGCATTTTGAGGTGAGTAGCTTACCAAAGGAGATTGCAACTACGATGGGTTTGTTAGTATGTAATTGGTTATTTTTAGCCCTCAATAAAAAATATTGAGATATGTGAAAAAGATGATGATTTCTGGTGATTAGCGATTTCTTGAATGCCATAATAACTCTATTATTTTGCTTTTAAATTCTTTTGTTTTGCTGTGAAAATAAACTCTAGTAGAATATGTTTCTTTTTAGATTATTCATTAAATTCAAAAGAAAACAAAATGCCAAAGCTACTAGTTTGAGGTTTTTTATGACATGATGCCATTTTTTTTATGTTTAAACTACATTGTTGTTGTTGTTGTTGTTGTCGCTGTGTCGCATCAATTCATAACCAACCCATTGCTCACCCACCGGCAGGTTTTCAGAGGCAGTTAGTCTCACGGAAGGAGATTGCCCATCCTCCTATGGAGCAGCTGGTATATTCAAACTGTTTACCTTTCAAATTTATATAAATTCAGATTAAATTACTGAATTCAATTATTTTTTCTGAATTTTGCATCTCATTTTATGTATACAATGGGGAATTAATATTATAGCTAGACTATTACCTGTATGCGGTGTCCTAGAAAATATCTCCAATGCTCTCCTTAAATTTTGTTCCTTCCTTCTTGTAAGAATAGTGAAGCAGAATTCCAGGCTTTTCTTTTTTTTTTTTTTTTTAATTCCAGGCTTTTCTATGCAAGCAAAGGGGTTTATTAGGAAAAATACTTTGCAAAGGGAGAAAGGGGGAAACAAGGCACTTCTGGCCCGTCCCGTGTTTAACAAAGGAGCATGACATCCTTTTAAAGGCTTTGAAGGTGTTTCTGCATGGAGAGTTTGGTTTTAAGAGGTAACCTATCAAAAGGAAAAGATCTTCATTTTTATTCATAAAAGAAAGACGAAACTATCGGGGATTGGCTCACATGGTAGGAGTTAGGATAATTAAACACATGCACAAATGTTCTTTCAAGATAGCCACTACCTGAAGGGCTTTCTTGGCCTTGTAGAGAACATGGAAAGATAAAAAAAAATGGCCTTGAATATGCTTGATTCAGCAAATTTCAGAATCATGTGCTGTGGCTTTAAAGATGGTAATTTCCAGGTGAGGTGCTTGGTCATCATGGAGCATTCCCTTTCAAAACGCTACTTCCTAGAAGGGTATGCAAGAGTCACTGAAATCTCTTAGCAAAGTTCAGGGTTGTTAAGAGGGAACACTAGAAAGTGCCTAAGCTACTCATTTAGGTTGTGTTCTTAGGTCTTGTAATGTCTACATCAGCTGAATGCTGGCTTTACTCTCATCTGAACCATTTCAAGGGAAAATAGTCCAACACATCATGTAAAGAGGGAAAACATTAAGTCTGTAATTGAGAGCAGACCTAGAAGTCACCCAGTTAAAGTTTAAAACTGTTAAAATTTTTCCTCTTATTCCTTGAAAAAATTCATCTTGATAGAAGATCAGAAGGTCTTATTATTCTATAATAGCCACATATTCTTTTCCTGTAGAAGGGGGTAATATTTAGCTATAGATTACAGAGTAGAGGTAAACTACAGCAAAGAATTTAAACTCGGTAAGGAGGCTTTTCCTCAAAACTGTCCCCTTAGACCAAAAGGACACTTCTTTTTAAAAAATATAAAGAAATGGCAGTTTCTAAAAAATCACATTTCTGCCTTGTTGCAATATCTAACTCCCTGTTTCAATCTTAAAGTTTCAGTTACTTTTCTGGATTCTCCTCTGTCTTTAAACCACATCTTCAAGCTAACCAAAAAATATTTTTTCCCAACTTCCAATTTTGGCTTCCATTCAGTGGGCTAAACCTCAGAGAGAGAGAGATAGTGAGAGAGAGAGAGATAG
>NW_006400020.1:741817-820116 GCF_000299155.1 Elephantulus edwardii | reverse complement strand
GTGTGTGTGTGTGTGTGTGTGTATATGTGTAGGGGGTGTATACACGCTTCCTCTACTTCCTCATTTTCCAACTCCACTTTCAATCTTTTGAATTTAGTAAGTAGCTTTTACTAACCCATTCTTTCTGACTCTTGATAGGTTGATTATTTGTAGAAAACTTTCACTAACTCACTGATGTTTTTTTATTTTTCTTTTCATTGTGTTTTAACATTTTACTGTATTTCAACAGAAAGTTAACACAGCAAATTAGTATTCCATTAATTTATCCACAAATTGTTCCATGTTTTGGTTGCAATCCCTGTGACGTGTCAGCACCTTAGCCATTTCCAACCTAGTTCCTTGTTTCCATTTTGTGGTATCTCCATCTCATCTTTGTTTTGGGGCAAATATTGCCCATATGGTCATATATAATTGACTGTTCTAAAAAGCACATTTCTCATTGGTTTTATTGTGTGTTTTATGGGCTATTCTAATATTTGGTTGCAAGAGGGCCTCTGGGACTGGCTTCAGTTCCTCCAAGTTAAGAGACTGATTTGGGATAATACTCTCAGGGGTCCCTCTAGTCACTGTAAGACCAATAGATAGCCCAATCAGTCTTAATCTTTGCTGGGCACAGACATAATGTACTGGTTGATCTGGGACTAAATTAGTCACCATCCCTGCCTTTATTGGAGTCTTATAACCTAGCAGATTAAGAATTTCAAAGCTCTCAACTCTCTTCTTAGAAAAATGAACATTCACAAATTTTTGCATAAAATGTCTGGGTGTTAATATGCATTGCCAACCCCTCAAGCTGTAGACTCTTCCTATTTCCTCTATTCAGTCTTTTACTGTATAATTTCTTCATTATTCAGCCAGATAAAAGGAGATAAATACTTCCTCCCTCTTGATTTTACAGCTTCTGAGTCATATCTTTCATCTTCTATTTTCAACTCATTTATACTTCTCTTTGGAGCCTCAGACAACATTCTTTCCTTATCGCTAGGTATCTTCTGAAAAAGCAAAATCCCTCTATGACAGTATGGGTTCCCCCCCCCTTCCTTTTTTATCTTTTCTTTGCTTTCTCCCCCTTCTCACAGCAAGTGCCTGTTCATCATGCCACTGAATGTTATCTTAAAGGAAATTGTTTTGCTTGCCCCCTGGGGAGGTCTTCTCAGTTCTTCACTTTGATGTCTGTTATTCTTCATGAGATAAAAGAGTGTAGAGCAATCTTTGTGGATGAACGGCATAACATTAATTCATAAATACCAAGTCGTACCCAAACTAAATGGTTTTCCTTGATATTTTTGTGTACAGCTCCCATAGCAATGGGTGACTCATGGGGAAAGAATCCAAAATCTTGCCACATGTGAGATGCATTCTTATATGTGTAAGCCATGTGCCCTACCAATCAACACCCAGCCCATGTTGGCACTCATTGATCATTTACTATTAATAATCAGTGTCATCATAGCAATCTCAGTTAAGAGATAAAATTAGGCTATGAGTTCAAACGTATGTGGAACTCTGAATATTACCTTTCTTTCACAACTGCGCTAAAGGGGGGGGGAAAGACATGACTCTGCAAGGAGATCAGGATTGTGTTTCTGCTCTTTCTTGAAGGCATGGGTTTCTTTGAGTGGAAAAAAATCGTGTATTCAGCAGCCAGCATATTATTACACTTCACATGGGGTCACTGGGAGTTGAAAAGGACATGACAGCACCCACTAACAACAGTATTTTATTCATTAATATATATTTCTTAGTATGGAAGGATTGTGGAAAATACTTGTTTTTTTTTTAAACTTTTTCTATAGTTTACAGCATGTTGTCACTGCTTAATTTGGAAAATATATTGCACTTTCTAGAACATACTGTACAACTCAGATAGCTTATTTGGTTTTCTGTTGACACAACAATAATTCCTAAATTTAAGAGATGAAAAACAAATCTAGGCTTTGGTCACCTCTCCTAGAATTCCTGGAATTTATATTTTACCACTGTGTTGTTTCGAGTCTCCTATAATATCATATTGAGTCTCCAATATGAATGGATATGACAATGATTCCAGTTTAATTTTCTAGTAAGATAAATTTTTGTCCTCATTAGTATTGTTCTTTCAAATTCTCCTTGGAAACTCTCTGATTCATATAAAGTAGCACATGAAATGATAGCTATGGGGCAGTGGTAGCTTTCCTTTTTTATTCTTTTTTTAAACTGGGATTTCCTAGAATAGGAAGCATTAACCTCCAACCTTAGAGATGTTCCCTAGACATAGGAGCATAAAAGACTCATTTAGAATCTGCTTTTCTAAGGCAAATAGGGCACAGTTCTGACTTTATTTTTAAAAGAATAAAATTTTAGCTTTAATATGTTATGTTTGAATACACGTGCTGAAAAGCAAGCCTGGCTTATCTCTTTGTTGTGTGTCCTTTTTCTGTCCCTTAATTGCACAATTGATCTTATCCTAAGGGTGAATATGCTGAGATCATGGCCATTGGCCAGTGGGAGTTACCCACTGCTATTTCATCAAAGTTGTTATGTTTGGTTTGCATTAGAAAGTGCTTAGTGATACTCTGGAAATTAAAAAAAAAATTAAAATTTACTTCAAAATGCCAAAAATTAAAGTATGATATTTTCAAATAGGTTTTAGAAAGGTGGCCATCTTAATAAGCCTTCCAAATTGGGCTGTGAAAGATCAGATGCACGGCTCCCTGAATATTTCTGGTAATTTCCAAACTCAGCAAACAGCTTGATGTGTCTAAAACATCATTCTTAAAATGGAAAAGTTCTAGATTCTAAAAGATATCATCTTAGAATACAGATTTTTTTTTTCATAGTCCTAATTATCAAGGAGTTTATCATTTAAACTTCAATTTCTCTGGTTAGTTACTTTCTGTTGTAAAATATTCTATGTATCTAAAGGTTGTGCAGAATATTATTAAAACCAAAATATTATAACAAATTTGTCGAGAAATCAAATCAAGAATCATCAACTATATGAAAGAGTACTGCATTTCTAGAAGACATTATCTTATGTCAGAATTATAAGGTCAATGCAGTGTTAAATTCTTTCAAGGTATTTTTACAATTTTTATGCTTTCTAAGCCTACTGCTTAGGAAAGCTTAGAAGCATACCTTTGATAACAAACAAGACATTCATAATAAACAAAAAGACCATTTTTCTTCACAAAAACTCACTGCCGTTGCGTCAGTTCTGACTCAGAGCAGCCCTGTAGGACGGAGTAGAATTTCCCCATGGATTTCCAAATCTCTAATCATTATGGAAGTGGACTGTCACGTCTTTCTCCCAAGGAGTAGCTAGTAGGTTCAAACCACTGACCTCCTGGTTATTGGGGAATTTTACCATTGCAGCACCAGAGCTTCTTTCTGTCTTCTGTCTTCAAAAATGGAAGAAAATAGGAGGAGGGAAAGACAAGACTTCCCAAGCAAGACTGAGAAACTGACATTCATAATGAGACTATATCGAGTACAGGCTATTACAAGACCCATCAACAAGTATTCCTGAAATGAATGATCCTGTTATTTCAACTTCAGTGTATTTCAGGGAAGAGGTAAAATTAGTTACTGGTTTTAATATAAGCTCAATCTGTTTAGATTTACTTCTAGTTCAATCCAGTCTTAAAAGGCTACTGAAACCTTGAAGTTCATATTCATTTTGGAAATTTTTGCCTATTTCCTCTATTGCCAAGCATGAAAGTTAATGTCCTATGTACTTTTTCTATAAATATCATGTCATGTCTTGTGCAAACTTCAAAATGTAATACACCCAATAATAGTGAGCTATTGTTTACCCATATACGTGTACATTTCCTATACAGAGAGGGAGAAGAGATGGAATAAAAAGCCACTATTTGAATCCAGTTGAATTGAGATGGACATGAACCTGCAACCTTTAAATTAGTAGTAAGCCATGTTATCTATACTCTGGGACTCCTAACAAAATTTTCTAGGTGATCTAGCCCAGCATTTTGATCATACTAGGAACTCTACATCTCTAGCATCTCTGATTCATACTTTAACTTGAACACCGTGTAAAAATGAAATGGTACATTGCCATATTGTTTAAGAATTGATTATCCTCTTATCCCTGCTGACCACACTTGAGGCCTCTGAACTAAATATCTATTGGTGTCCTGCATGTATCGCACAGAGTAAGTGCACCAAAATAATCTTGTTAAAGAGGTTAATAAATCCATACAATTTGATGGAGAAAAACAGATAAAAATAATTCTGATTTATGCTTCCTTACTTTGCAGTTGCTGATGATTTGTGTTGTTATTTTGTGCCGCTGAAGTCACCCAAGACTCATAACCATCCTATGTACAATAGCTCTGAAGTCTGCCCTCTCCTGAGCCAGTCTCACTGACTCTGGCACACCTACCCTTTTACACCAGTTACTGTGTCAATTGATCTCATCTAAGTCTTCCTCTCCTGCACTGTCCCTTCATCCTTCGAGCATGATCTTCTTCTCCAAGGACTGGTCCCTCCTGGCCACATGCCCAAAGTATGAGAGATGGAGCTTCAAAATCCTTGCCTCCAAGAAGACATTTGGTTTTACCCTCTCCAATACAGACCTATTTGTTTTCTTGGTGGCCCATAGTATGTTCAAGACTCTTCTCTATCACCACAACTCAAAGGTATCAATTTTTCTTTTGTCATTGATGGTCATTGTCCAGCTCTCTGATGCATAGCAAGTAATCACGAAAACCATAATTTGGATCAGGTGCCTCTTAGTCTCTAAACTGACATCATTGCTCCTCAGTACTCTTGAGAGGTCCCTGACAGCAGATTTTCCCAGTGCAATTCATCTTTTGATTTCCTGACTGCTTGGTGCCAAGAGTGTTGATTGTGTAGCTGAGCAAGCTGTAACTGTTAACCTAAATCTCTTCTCCATCTATCATGCTGCTGTCAATTGGCTCAGTGGTGAGACTCGTCTTCTTGATGTTGGGCTTCAATCCATATTGAAGACTACAGTCCTGGACTTTTTGCAGCAAGCGTTTCAGGTCCTCGTCAGTTTCAGCAAATAGTTTTGCAGGTTGTTGATGAGTCTTCCTCCAATCCTGATACCACATTCCTCTTCATAAAATCCAGACTGCCAAATGATCTGTTCCACATATATATTGGAAAAAAAGTATGGATACAGGATGCATCCATTTTCTTCTTTCCTGATTTTGAACCATTCAGTGTTACCTTGCTCTGTTCTGAGGCCTCCTTCCAGGTTCAAGAATAGATTTTGCATGAGCACAATGTTCTGGGATTCCCATTCTCCTCAAGGTTAGCCACGTTGTATATGCCTTTGCATAGTTAATAAAACACAGATAGACATTTTTCTGATACTCTTTGCTTTTGGCCAACATCTGTCTGACATTGGTGATAATGTCTCTAGTACCATCGCCTCTTCTAATGATGACTTAGATGTAGCAGTTATAGAAAGTACAGATTTAAAGTGTGTGTGTGTGTGAGAGAGAGAGAGAGAGAATGAGAATCCAGGATTTGTGTCACATTCACACACTCAAACACTGTAGGAGAAAATGAGCACAGAAAGGATAGGACCAGAGGCTGCTGTTGAGAGGGGCAACTCTGAACCTATAGATTTCCTCCCCGCCCCATCAATAATTTTATCTCCAGGAAGTTATCCTCCAAAATACATATTTTGCCTTTCTTTCTCTTTTGCTAAAGTCCTTCAGTGACGAATGGCTAAAGCCCAAGCTTTAGCCCAGCCTTTCACAATCCAGTGTCTGCCCATCTGAGAATGTCCCATGTAGAGCCTACAGCTCCCCCTTTTCCTAAGGATCAGCCGCCCTCCACCACGCTGCCTCTATATGGCCAACTTCTCCAGGCTGACAAACCTGCTTTCCCCCCTGCTTTTCCAGCTCCTTTAACCCACACCTCTCCGCCCTTCAAAGATTCGTCTTTCTTATCCAAAGTAAAAATTGCTGATTCATGGTTGAGACGTGTTTTGTGAGATGCTGTCAAGTTGATTTTCAACTCATAGTGACCCATGTGACAGACTAGAGCTACCCCACGGGGTTTCTTGTGCTGTAATCTTTACAGGAGTGAATTGCCAGATCTTTTCACTTGCAAAGCCGCAGATTGAGTTCAAATTGCCAAACTTTCTGTTTACAAGCCAAATGCTTAACCATTGCCCTGCCAGGGCTTATTGAGAAAAGCCTTAGTGGTTTTTCTCTTGAATATCTTTTAATAATGCACTTAAACCCATTCCACCCCTGTAGCACATTTTACCTCAAATTGCAGCTGTTTCTATGCCTTGTCTCCCAACTCTTCTCTCTGGTGACTGTTAAATGGGATGGTGCTTGACTCATCTTTATGAAATAAATTTGTGATCAGATTCACTTATGTGCTTTACTGCCCCAGGGGTTTTGTGTATCTTCTCTCAGATCTTTAAAACAGCCTTGTACAATTGGTATCATTTTATAGATGAGAAGATGCAAAGTCAGAGAAGTAGAGCAACTTAGTTAGAACACCATGCCCATAAATATCAGCATCATGTCAGTACCATGCCTCAAACTCAGGACTCCCAACTATGTGCAAAATTCATGTCATTTTCATTGCATTCTGGCTTAAATGACTTGATATATAGAGATATAGATAAGTATTTTAAAAGGGAGCTATGACCCAGTGGTAAAGAGTCACACTGCCAACCTGAAGACATGTGGAGCCTCAGCTGCTCCATGGGAGAAGGATGAGCAGTCTCCTCCTGTGTGATATCTGAAAACCCACTGGAGGGTCAGCAGTGGGTCGATTCCAACTCGACGGCACATAACAACATATGTATGTGTGTGTGTATATATTCTGAAAATGTGATTGATTATTCTTAACGCATGAAATTATGTTTCTTAAGCCTTCTGTATTTTTATTCTATCTTATGTTGTTAATCTTTATTGAGAAAACATTTATTTGGTGTATTCATATTCCAAGCCCAAGGTGGTGTAGCAATGTCTGTACATTGCTGTACAGAGGTAATTTGTGGTTGTTCTAACACATCCACTTAGAGATCAGTGACTGATTGCTTCTGTAACTTTAGGAATACTAAGCACTAGAGTTGGTTTTTCAGTCCTGCCCCACTTAGGATTCAGCTCAAGGGACAGATCATTTCTGTGACATTAATGCATAATCTTTTTCTCCCTTAGACAAACGGTATTTTTAAAGTCACTTAAAGCCATAGGTATATTTAGCATTTCCATCTGACTTTACTAGCTCATCATGAACTGATGAGTAGTATTTCATTTTATCCCAAGCACAAAGAAGGTGCTGATCGTCATGCATCGTTTCATGGAAATGTCATAGTGAAAGCCTTGTATATTCCCTTGGTGATATCAAAGTGGGTTGCATAGCTATTAAAAGTAGCTGGAAGTCTCGGGGAGTAGTATATTTTCAGCAAGAGGACATTTCTCATAAGTTAATGAAACCATTTATGATTTCCAGATGTTTTTTGTTTAGGATTTTTAAATTTATCTGATAATAATATATTTGCTCAAATAAATTTCCTGTTACCCTTAGAAAATCTTTTGTACAGATCTGTGGCACTTTGGTAAACACTCTTGTTCATCATTTTATGAAAGGAAATATTGACAGTGGTTGGGTTAATGGGATGTCAAAAGACAAGGGTTTTTTTGTTTTGTTTTGTTTTTTTTAAAAAAGCAAATTTAATAGATTTCCCTTCAGTACTTTAAAAACAAACCTGCATAAAATAGCTTTGAACAAGGGTTATCCTGCCCCCTCGATCTTCCAGCCTGATGCAGGTACAGCCAACAAATAAAGCGAAGGGTAGCTGAGTAGTTAAGGTTCAGGGTAGACGAATCGTAGGAAAACAAATGACAGTGGCATATTTGTAAAATATAAATTATGCATCATTGACTTGCCAGCTCTTGGCTTTCTACTTTAAAGAAAAAAAATGTTCCCTCTGTAATTTGGGCTCATTTCCAGAGTCCGTACTTCTTGCTGCTAGCTGAGATGAGAAGCCAAGCCCCTCTGCTGTTTGAATTTGCGCAACAATGCTTTAATACCCAGAGCTCCTCCATAAATAGTGTGTTCTCCCACACTCGACAAGAAAACAACGACAGGAAAGAAACCTGGCTTGTGCAGCGAGACCGCTGAACTGCTCTCAGCCTGCAGAGCTGGCGAGAGGGCAGTGTGCGTGCACTCACACATTGCACGCAGCGCACACAGCGCCTGTGCTCCCGGCCTTGCAGGACTGTTTACCTAAAGGGCAAAGAAGTCTGCGTGCAAAGGACATCATGTTGTTACTGCAGCCTTAGCAACAGCAGTATCCCTTTTGTTGTTGTTGTTGCTATTTACAGCCTGGAGAGCAGTACTGCTTTAAGGAAACACAAACTCCTTTCCCTCATTCCTTACCCCAATCAGCAATAATCAAGACTGTCAGCTGGCCAAGGTGATCAGGAAGAGCAGCCCGCCCCGAGGAAGTCATCGTTTCTTTCTCAGAGAAGAAAAGTTAAAAGAGAGCAGATGGATGGTCGCTCCTCACATGCAAGTGGCCAGCTAGTATCCGGGGCACAGCGAGCCATGGTTTTCATTTTTGTGCTGTGTGCATTAGCAGCTGTGGCTTGGGCTGTTTTGTCCAGGAGTGAAATTGCTGCAGACGTCTTTGGGTTTTGGTGAGTAGTGGAGATCTGAGGACATTGTGCTATTATTGCAGAGCTCCACAATGAAGATCCAGGAGCATCCTAGCATACCTGATGCCAAACTGCAGAGGAATCAAGATGCTGATGAGCAGCAGGAGAGCTTTGTCTCTGAAGTGCCCCAGTTGGACCTGACTGCATTGTGCGATGAGAAGAGCTGGGAAGGTAGGATCACCCAATACTTAGGTGATAGAATTTTGCAAAAGGATAAGTAATTGTAACAGACATGCATGGGAGAGAGTGTACCTGTGAGCGCTGTGCGTGTAGAAGTAAATGCATTTCTGAATGACAAAAAAATCTCTTACTTGACAGAGGAACGTATCATGTAAAAATGTTGCCAAGAGTACTTGCAATCTAAGGAAGAAAATAGACAATCCTGTTTTATGAAAGTATCACCTCGAAGTCTTTATAATTTTTTTTTCCTTTTAAACTCACTTGGAATGCTTATGAGTATAGGTGTGGGTGTGGGTGTTCCCCCTAGTAATAGCAACCCTGGTGGAGGGGTAGCTAAATACTCACCTGCCAAAAGGTGGGCAGTTCAAATCCCCCATCCTCTCCATGGAAAAAAGATGTGGCAGCTTGCTTCTATAAAGGTTTTGTAATCTGGGAAACCCTGCAGAACAGGAAGGCTCTTACAGGGTCCCGAGAAGTTGGAATTGAATTGATGGCAGTGGGTTTGGGCTTTTTCTTTTGTTTTTAGTCCCAAGCAGAGTAATAAGGAATTGATAGGAGTTTGGGATTTTGCCTTTCAGTATAACTGAAACCTTTCCACTCCTGCATGATGAACATCTACCTACTTTATCAATCTCCTCATTTTTTTAATAAATCTGTTTTGGTTTTTCTGTTGCTCTTCTGTTCATTTCTATGGGTAGATTTTTTTTTTTAATCCTATTTAGCAAGCAGTAGGAAATCCAGTTTGCTTATCAAAGAGGACATAGATTAAAAGTGCCTCTTTTTCTTTGAATACAGTGCTTTAGGTTTGGGGTTTTTACTCCCTAAAGATTGTTGGTGAAAACATTATAAATGCACTTCTGAGGAAAAAGAAGATACCCTTTTCTGACAGATCTCTTCTATGTCAGGAAGGGTATCAAAGCAGTTATCAAGCTGTTTGTGCTTTCACATCGCATGTGTGAGCATCCAAACATGTATCAATGTGTATCCACAATTAGTGTCAGGCCACCTCTACAGACTGCCAGGCAGTGTGCATGTCACACGGTATGTATGGTTTGAAGGTGACAAAGAGGAGGAAATTGTGGTCCTGATTTCAGTAAAGCAGCATGACACAATGACTTAGCAGAGAATCACAACTATGAAAACTCAATCCTTACCAGCCTCCGGATTTTTCCTCTTTATCCTTCCTTTAAAAAAAAAAAAAAACTCACAAAAAATCCACTCAAGTTTACTGGTTATGCAAATAGGTTTAGAGGTAGAACCACAAGGTGATCTAACAAGACCACAAGGTGAAAGAAAGTAGCCCCTTTGTGCGCCTCACACCCAGGGCTTTAGTGAGAGAACAGTCTGTTTGCCCATCCCAGCTCTCCTCCTCCTTTCCAATTGAAGATGTGTGTTAAAGCTCTTTCCATATAATTAGGCAATCTGCTTGAAATCTGTCGATTTTTCCTTTCTCACAATCTGTGCGTGGAGAAGAGGGAAAAATAGGTCGAGATTGTGTTTGTTTTTCTTTTAAATGATGCATTCCTGGATTTTCTTCTGTGTTGTTGGTTTGGCTTTTTAAATTTTTGAATAATCACATGTGTTGTCATTTATCTTATTCACATATTAAAACAACTTTCTCAAAAAAAACAAGGTCCCAGGGTTGTTACTGTTACCAAAAAAAAAGGAAAAAAGTCAGTAACCAAAATAAGTGTATTTAAGTTTCAAGAGTATGACATTGTAGTTATTTGCAGTATCGTTAACATAAAACTTGGGGAGGGGGGATGTTTTTCAGTCAGAATTAAAAATACCCCATGTTATCTTGATGATTTATTCAGTAAAGTTTCTGATAGATTTTTCTTCCTTCGGCTCCTGAAATGGGTTCAATTTAATTATTTTTATGTTAGTTTATAATGAGTTTATATTCTCTCCATAAACACTTAAAGAGGCTGAAAAATGTAAAGCTGAAAATTCTCCATGAGGTGAGTGAAAGCTAACTTACAGTCTCATTAAAAAAACCCAACTTCATTAGTTAACATGAAGATCTTTCAAGATAAATATAATAATACCAAGAAACTAACATTTTATTTTGTACTGGGAAAATAGATGAAATAAAATATTCTTGTTTAGGGAAAATAAATGGCATTTCAATAGCTTTAGGAAGGCAAACTATGATTTGCATTATCCATATTTATAAAGTAGTTTGTATTGATTTTTTTCAGTCAGCTACTGTATTTGTCACGTAACAGTCATTGAACTTACATATATCTAACAATGGATGCATTTCAAGGTCTGTTTTTATCATTCGCTTACTCCTCCCAGAGGCCAATTTTGTTATTATTTTTACTTTCTAAGTTGTATGCTTGTTGTCATCCATAAGTATTGTAGGAATAAAGGAATTTTCACATAATATGGAGATTTTTTAAAAAAATCATCATGTTCAATCACTTAATTGACAACTTTTTTTAATAGTGTTAGCATGTAACAACAAAATGGCGACTTCCAGTAAGAAATAAACTTAGTATTAATTTATATGGTGATTATGAAACCAATGCAACAAGGTGCATCCATGGAAGTAATTCTTACTTAAAAATACATGATTGAGTATCCATCCGTCATCACTAGTTTGTAAGCTACTATGTTATCTAAGACCCTTTTGATTAGATACTTACTCCTTATCCCCACACTATCAATGATGCAAAATCATCATTCATTACCAGCTACCCACCAGCCACTGTAGTCTGTACTGTCTATCACTGTGTATCAAAGGTACTTAACAACAACAATATAGAATTTAGGCTTTTTTTACTTCTAGGCTTCAGTTAGGGAAGCAGAAAGGAAAATGAAGTAAATTAATAAACAGATTCTATAGCTTACTCATAGTAGAACATTCTTAAAAGAATTTAGGATTAGCACTTAATCAAGCTTTTTGGTAGATATGAGCCATGTTTACTCATTTGTTAGCTGTCTATAGTTATGCATGATCCTATTATTCCTAGGGAAGCCAATCTTTCCAAGAGTAAATAAACGCATTTCTTTCAGCATTATATAAATAATTGGAATGCTCTTAAACAACCAGTTCATAATAATTTGGGGGTACCTTATATAAAGTTTTGGGGTTTAAGCATTCTGCAGCTCTCTTATATTTGGCCGGGTGATACTAAGTTTAAAAGAGTATAAAAGATTTCATGTACTTTACTTATCCTTTATGTCCTCATCAAAAATAACTTTGGAATGGAAATTTCTCTCAAATAATCATAGAGAACGAAGAGATTTTAAAGACCTCACAGTTGCATCCTCCCATCACGTAGGAAAGAAAACCGAGGGTAAAATAGGCAACATGATGATCAAAGTAGCAGAGCCCTTGACTATAACTGCAATACTATTTTTTAAGTGAGATTCATTGTGTGGCAGTGGAACGCAATGGTTAAGAGGTGGACTCTCTGAGTTTCAATTCTGGCTCTCTACTTTGTGGGAAATCTAGTTACCCCAAGGCCTCAATTTTCCTGTCTTTAAATGGGGCAGATAACAGTAGATAGAGAATAGATATAATAGTAAGTTTGTTGCCTGGCTTAAATGAGTACAGTGTCTGGTACATAGCATGTAGCTAATGTGAGTTGTAGTCATTGTCTTCCTTAAATATTTCCAGTTATAGTTTCAGGAAGAATCCGCCTAAATTTGTTTCCTTTGAAACCATGGCATTATTCTAACTAATGAGGATGGATGGCTCAGGACACATCCACATGGAATCAGAATCAGCAAGTACTAGGTCGGCCGTGGATTTGTTGCTATTCATGTTAGTTGTTGTCAGTTTTTATACATGGTCACCCATGTGTACAGAGTAGATCAGCTGCAAAATTTTCAAGGCTGTGACCTTTCAGAAATAGACAAACAGGCCTATCTCCCAAGCCTCTCTCATGGATTTACTCCCATGGAGTAATCTTCTCCCATGCCATGACTCTGAAAACTTGCTTCAGAGTCAGTTTTGGGTCAGTTCCAGTTTGATGGAAATGAGAGAGAGAAAGAGACAGAGAGAGAATATGAATCAATTCACAAGCAGCGGTGGTGGCACAGTGGTAATAACATGGCCACTAACCAAAAGGTTAACAGTTTAAACCCACTGGCCACCTTGTGCAATCTGCTCTGTAAAGATTACAGCCTTGGAACTTCATGGGCAGCTCTTCTTTGTACTATAAGATCGCTATGAGTTTTAACTCAGTTCTCAGGGTGGCAGACTGGTTAAATGCTCCTTTGCTAATCAGTAGATTAAGATTCAAACCCTCTCCGAAAGTCCAGAGGAGAAAGTCCACTGGCAATCTCATAAAGATCACAGAAAACTCTATAGGAAAGTTCAGTGCTGTGACATCAGTCGATATGACTGATGAACAATAACATTCAATTCACACTATCCTCCTTCCTTTCTTAGGTGATGTATTAGACTTTGATTTAAAGAAAGAGTGCATCAGAAAACGCCTCAGCTGGGTAGCTGCCATTGACTTCTTATCAAGTCATTAGATAAGGTCCTCAGTCCTAACCGGCTCTGCATTTATTAAAGATTTAAATGAAGCTGTGGAGAGCCTTTGATTGAATTTGCATGTGGAGGCAGATCATATGAAATTTAAGGATAAGATTGTTGATTGATAAAGTTATTTCTGAATCTGTTAGTTTGCAAGACTGCTTGAACGATTTCTTAGTACAACCATTATTCTGAGGTTAGGTTTTAGAACGTTAAGAAGAATGTTATTATACACAGGTTCCCCTATTTTACCCTCTCCACTTAAAAAATTCTCCCTTGTGGGTCTTGCATGTTTCTGTATCCGGATGTGCATGTATCTCTAAGCACTCCTGAGTGGCCTCCTTGAAAAATGGTTATGGCATCATGCCAAGTAGTAATAGCTCTAAATAATATATAGTTGGAAAAGAAATGAGGAAAACATCAGCTCCCTCAATTTTGTGCAGATTTCTTAGAAATAAATCATCTGAGTAGCCAGTTTTTTTCAATGTAGTAAGTGGACACAGTTACCTTAGTACAGAATAGCCCAGACCCAGTGATCACATCAGCATGGCTGAGTTACACTCCTTCCCTCTACCTTGAATTGCCTTTATGTTCACATGTTCATAGTGTGTGAATGGGAGCACCACCAAGACATGTTCTTTATGTTGTTGGCATGCAGTTTTTGTTTTGCTTTATTTCATTTTGTTCACTGTAGGAATGTGTAGGAGATATTTACTGTTGTGTTTTATGCCTCCCAGTGAATTCCTTGACCATTCCATGCACTGTCTCCCTCTGTGGGTCTATGTACAGTTTTTATCTGCTGTTTCTGATATGCTCTGATGTCATATGACCCCAGTGGATTAATTTGTAATAGGAAGACATGTGACAAGACACTTGACTAAAATCAAGGTTGCTGTACCCACAGAATTCTAGTGTAGATATGAGAACACATTTAGTTTGCATGCGGGAGAAAGATGGGCAGTGTCCTCCTAAGAAGCCTCCAAAAACATGCTGAAGGGCCAGCTAGGAGTTAATTCTAAACACACACAAATGAGTGAGTTGAGGTGCTTGAAAAGCAAAATCCATTTTGAAACGTCAAATCTTTTCTCTTTGAATTATTTTCTTGCAATCTTCTTGTCTATTGTATGGCTCTAAAATTAATGGTTTAAAAATAAAAAGAAAAATTTCTGAAACTAGGTACTGGGGTTAGGGTGGGAGTTGTCAGTATAGGCTGAATAGGATAAAAGAAAGGAATGAAGGAGAAAATAAGAACGTGCCATGTTGCACTAAAGAGAAATTTTTCATTTTTACTCTACATGCAGATCCCTTTTAAAAAAATTTTTTTAAGCTGAAATTCATGATGACTTTTCATTTTTAAAATGGGCTTAAAAGAGAAATTGTCACTCATTCTCTCAACTTCATTCAGCTGTCTACTTCATCGATACCCCTTGATGACACTAGGAACACAACACATTCAGTGTTCTAACTACTAAGGTTCTTGATCAAGAAAAAAAATACGCAAAAATAAATATATTTTTACAAGAAAGGAAAACCTGTGGATAGCTCTATGAGCCACAAAGCATCACCTGATTAGCATTTTATAATTAATTCAAGATTACAGTTTGAACTTGCTTACTGGACACAGGCACATACAAATTCTCTTTGCAAAATTATTTTGTACACAGAGGCCACATGGTTGAAAACTTGCATCAGAGATTAATTAGTTGAAACATTTTTAATAGAGATGCTGCTAGATTCAGACGAGTTAAAGAGTTTCGAGACTAACACCTTTTCGAATGAGGTTTGGATGAGTAGAAATAGCAAACCAGCCAGCACACGTATGCCAATATCAACATCAGACTTTGTTTTCCTGATGCCCTCTGTCCCCAATAACCTTCTTGCCCTTCCCTAAAGTTGTTTTTTTGCTCATGTGCCATTCTGTTCAAGCTGTCTTAACCCCTTCCCTGCCCTCACTTATATTCATTTCAGTTTCTTTGTAGAAATGCTATCATTGAAAATATCATTAAATAAAACTCCAAATTTGGTCAGTTGGTGAATTTTCTTTTCTCCTTTTAAAAAAGTAGAAAAAAAAAATTAGAGATTATTTTCAACTCACATATCTTCACCTCTCAAAGCATATTTTTCTCCTCTGCCTGTGGTTCAGAGCTGTTCATATCTGAACTCTGTTCAGGAGGAGCAGACCAGTAACATTAATACCAAGAATTGAAAAACTCCTGTTTATCTCTGACTTTCAACAGGTAGATTTGCCAACAGCCACTCTGTAACTTTCTTAAGTCTCAGTTGACAAGAACTTGTTTTTAAGCCTGCTTTCAGTGTTCTAAATATTTATATCATCTTTGTCCCATATAACTTGGGGTTTGTTTTTTTTCAAAATTTAAAAACCTTTAGACCTTTTCCACGTGAGTTTAACAATGTTGAAGTATACATGCTTATGTCTCTGTATTTCTGTGATGCTGTGTGTATTGTCAAAAAATTCATGCAGTCACTTGGATTGTTATTGAAGCCTTATAGCACAGTGAAGTGAACTGAAGCACTGACTTGGAAATTGGGAGACTTAGTGTCCAGTCCCAGCTGTTGCCATTAATTAGCTAGTTATTCTTAGATACTGAACCTTTTGGGTCCTTACTTTCCTTTACCAGTGTCTGTTGGATCAGAACAAATTGGTTATCAAATCTGGCTGCATATGAAAATCATTTGGACAATTTTTTAAATTGTGTGTTTGTGTGTATGTCAATTATATGTTTGTGTCCTCACCTAAACATGCTGTTAAATTGGGCAGAGTAAGGACCTGTGCACTTGTAGTTATTGAACTCTTTCCCTCAATGCGTCTAGGAGCTTAATGACAGGGTGAGTAAAGTGTTGGCTCGTTCGCTGAAAGGCTGGCGGTTTGAGCCCCAGCAGCTTTGGAAGAGAACGATGTGGCAGTCTGCTCCTGTAAAGGTTTACCGCCTCAGAAGCCCTCTAAGATTGTTTTATTCTGTCCTCTAGGGCTCCTCTGAGTTGGAATCAAGTTAATGGAAATGGTGGGTCAGTAAGCATGAGACTAATATGCAGCCAGGCTTGACAATCCCTAAATTAGAAAATGTTACATTTCACCCTACTCTAATAGTTCACCATTGTAATATGGGTAATATTCATTAAATGGTGAGTATGTACTTCTTTAGGATAATTTTGTAAATTTAATGAAATAATTTGATAGCTGAAGAAGCAATTTTCTTATGTCTTCTAAAAGTTGCAGAATTGAAAGTCATAATCAAACTCTAGGTCAGCATAAATTGTGGCATTCCACAAGTGAATTTAAAACAGGACATTTATTTGATGAAGTGTATTACAAGTGATGATGTAATTTTATGCCATCTGAGAACTATCATTAAATTCTATTGCACAGAATTTTTTATAAGGAAAAGAATGTATTGACACAATCTGTCTACCAACATGGTACATCAAGATTTTGTGCTTCCCAGAGGAACACGGTTCGAATCCACCAGATGCTCTGCCGGAGAAGGAGGTGCAATATCCTCCTGTACCAGTCAGATCTGATTTGACAGTACACACACACAAAATAATAAAATTTAAAAAAAAAAAAAAAGATTTTGTGCTAATTATGTTTAATTCTTTAAAGTTTCTCTAAAACAATCTGTTCGACTTGTCCTGTGGGAGGTGATTTTTTTTAGCTTTTACTACTTTATAGGCATATCTTACCCTGACTACAGGCTTGAGCAACTTGTTGTTTTGAGTATAAAGCATGCATCTTAGACATGCTAATCCCAAGGCCTAAGCAGAAACATGCAAAACAGCTTAGACTTAAACGGAAGTTGCAGACGCCTGATGAAATAGGCATGCACAAGATCAGTTTGATTTTTGAACTTGATAGCTCAGTCATTTCAGTGTGGGATGCATAGGAGTGGCTCCATCCCTGCCTACTTGCTTTTCTTTAAATAATGGCCTCACATGCAAAAGTCTTTGCTGAACACACCTGCTGGGGGTGTTGGAAGCCTATATTCCTGTCTCCTCCTCCAAGGCAGCCCTGCTGGTAAGGTCTCCATTGAGAACAAATGAGAACAGAGATGGAAAGATAGAGGATGAGTGTCTGGTGTTTGGATGATTGTCTGGTGTTTTGATGATAGTGTTCCTAGCCAGCACCTTAAATCTGAAATGAGAAACCGTTCAACAGACTTGTTTCCGAGAGCATTCAGAAAACTGGGGAAATAATTGTGTTTCATTTTTGCAATCAGACCTGTCACTAACTTCCTCTCTTTGTCCAGAGCCCATCCCTACTTTCTCCACGTGGCAGCGGGAGAGCATCGACCCGGACGAAGTGCGCCTCTCACCGCAGGCCGGGCGCCTCATCAGCCAGCTTCTGGAGGAGGACAGTGACCCCATGCTCTCACCTCGCTTCTATGCCTATGGGCAGAGCCGGCAGTACCTGGACGACACAGAAGTGCCTCCTTCTCCCCCAAATGCCCATTCTTTTATGAGGTGTGTCTCTTTGTGTTGCTGATCACCACATGACAGGATGGAGGTGCCTGTTTGGGAGGAACATTCTTGGTCCCAGGTCCCTTATTATGTTGTTGGTTTTCAGTATCACATGTTGAATGAACATTAGCATCTCTTTCCAAGGTGTTCTTAAATACAGGACTTTTGGCACACTATTTTAGAATGACCTGTCAAGTCTTTGCTAATTGTCATTGTGTGTTACACAAGGCTGGTATCATCCTTGCTGAGCTCCAGCTCCCAGGGACCATATATATATAACAGAACCATACCCTGCCTGATCATGTGTCATTCTCAAAATCCCTGCTGTGCTTCAGTCTACTCTTATAGTCACTGGGCCAAAATCTCTCTCGCTGAGGGTCTTCCTCTCTTTCATTGACCATCTTTTCCAAGGGTAATGTGTTTCTCCAAAGACCAGTGCCACCTAACAAAATGCCCCAAGTGACAAATTTCACCATTCTTGCCTCTCAGGAGCACTTCCTCCAAGATAGACTTGTTTGTTCATGATCTGTTCAATATGTCTTCACCAGCACCACAGTTCAAAGGCATCACTTCTTCCTTGGTCTTTTAATGGTGAGCTGTATAGAGTTCAGAGTCACCAAAGTAATTTTAAATTTTAAAAGTAATATTCCAAAAATTAATAGTCAACTTTTCTTTATTCAAGAGGAGGAAGGCTAATTTAGACTCTCCTCCTCCCTATTGCATGGCATCCCTCATCCCCAAAGCCCATTTTGAGGGGGAACATGGGGGCACTCTCTGCTGTTGGGGAAGCTGATGAAGTCATACCCCCCTCCCAGGCAACGGAGCTGCTCCCTGGGGTCCTACGATGATGAGCACGAAGACCTAACACCTGCCCAGCTCACGCGGAGAATTCAGAGCCTTAAAAAGAAGATTAGAAAGTTTGAAGACAGATTTGAAGAAGAGAGGAAGTACAGAGTAAGTGATTGCTCACAGGGCCCTCCTCATTCCCTTTCCCCTGACACAGAGGCGTGTCAGCAATGCAGAGAAACTATGAAAGGTCATGGGGTAATGAAGATCACTGGGGAATTTCAAAACAAAAAGGCAATAAAAACTGGGTAGTAAACTTTGATAAATCCCAAACATGTACCAACATATTCCTTCTCTGAGTTAATCTTCCTGAATACAGTGAAAGCTCAACTCTGCGTTTTACACATTTATCAGTGTAGAGGAACGGGGGAGGTCATTGAATAAAGCTTTTTGTTTGGTTAAAACTTAATTCAAATTTATCTTGTTCTAAAATTCCCTTAGCTCTGATCTCTGTCTACCTCCAGCTCTCTATTCTTAGTATTCCTCAAACATAGTGGCATATGGGCATTTTTCATGGTGGATAGGGTAAAACACACCTCTGCTTTCGACTCTGTTAGTCTTACATGTTCAACCCTACAAATAATGGAAAGGCTCTACACATAACCCAATACGAGTCTATGGCCATAAAACTCATCACTTTGCCTTGAAGGAATTACTTGAAAGTGTAAAAATGTACTAACTATAAAATGTTTGCTGTTGCCATCTAATTGATTCTTACTCCATCCAAACCCATATATAGAACTGTTCCAAAGAGTTTTCAAAGTTCTGACTTTTCCAAGGCAAATCACCAAGCTTGTCTTTGAGGTAACGCTAGGTAGATTCGAACCACCAATCTTCTGGCTAGGAGTAAAGTGCTTTTTGTACCATCCTAGGGCTTAATTACACCTGTGAAATTTGCTCTGATTGATTATGGTTCATTTCTGTTTAAATGAGACTCAACTCTTCCTGTTTAAAATGAAAATGATCATTAAGCACTTCTCTTTTTTTGCTCTCGTTCCAAAATATTTACTCTAGACTTCCTTTCTCAGCCTTCCCACAGTGACAAAGCAGCCAACCCAGAGGTCCTGAGATGGACAAATGACCTTGCCAAATTCCGGAAACAGCTGAAAGGTAAGTGATGTTCTGGACTTGTGGTGCCGTTTCTATACAGTAAGCCAAGTGCAGAGTCCATCATCTCCCCCCTCACCCCCTGGCCAATGCTGAGATATTCCAGAAAAGACAGGTCCTTGAGAATCTAACCCAGTATTCTGAGCTGGCTTGAGGCCTGCCCTGGGTCTTAGACACGTGGTAAACTCAGATCAACTAAGATGTAAAGTCGTAAATGACTTGCATCAAGATGATGGTTTCAGTTACTTAATACTATTAATCAAAGGCTCCATCTGTTTGCTATTAAATGAGAAGACCTAGAAATACAGAGAACATTTGGGGGGGAAATGTTTGATTTGTGTCTTTCAAAGGACTTGCTGTATTTTAGGAGATAGAGCCACAATAAGAGCAAAACAGAATACAAAGTGAAAATAACTTCTAATTGATGTTTTTCAGTCATAGAAGGAAAATTGTCCAAAAGCTGGTAGTTTGATCCATAAATTCCTTTAAAAACTAAGGAAATAACCACAGGAGGGCACTTGCCACTCTCTGAGAATGACAAACAGGTTAGTGTGGCTAAAGTGGCTGGAACTTTCTCAGGAGTTTGTGTTAGGAAAACACATGAGAGAAATAAGGTTTCACACACAGGTTTTACAGAATAATTAGAATATTTCCACTAACCGTGTAATTAAGTACTCTTTGAAAAAGACAAGACTGATTGGGACTAAGCCATTATTGACAACACAGTAAAACAGACATTCGGTTCTCTTATATTTCTTGAATTCTTTTTAACTAGAGTCAAAACTAAAGATATCTGAAGAGGACCTCACCCCCAGGATGCGACAGCGAAGCAACACGCTCCCCAAGAGTTTTGGTTCCCAGCTAGAGAAAGAGGATGAGAAGAAGCAAGACCTGGTAGATAAAGCAATCAAGCCTAGTGTTGAAGCCACACTGGAATCCATCCAGAGAAAGCTCCAGGAGAAGCGAACAGAAAGCAGCCGCCCGGAAGACATTAAGGTATGATGACTCCACAAATCCCCAAGCTAAGAAAACACAGTAGACACTTGACCATGCCATGTTAATCCCTAATGGAAGAGCAATGCACTGATGCCTGTTAAACCTCACACCTTAACTCTGGGACTCTTAGATGTCCAGAGAAGCAAAGCAAATGACTTAACAGCTTTTAGCTGGGAGTACTATAGGTTTTGATCTGAAAATCAACTTTGCAAATTGAAAGCAGGTATACACTGTAGGGCGTATTTATTGCAGAATGCATTTGTTAAGTTTATTCGATATTTTGGTGAACCTCTGAGGTAGAAAGATTCTAGACAAACTTTTGAAACAGAGTAATTTGACACTGTAGTCATTTCCTGGCTGCTGACCCAAGTGCCATGTGCATTGGAGCTTTGTTTACTTCAGTGTTCAGCTTGCCTTTAGAGCTGTGGGGGACATAAAAGTAGCTGAGGATTCTGTTATCTCAGTATAGAATTGACCCAGTGATTGCAGCAATGGGTTTGAGTGTGGCAGAGGATAACACGAGATAGGGCGGGGCTTAGATTTGTTTGTTCAAAGGTTTCCTATGAGTTGTAATTGAAGCCACAGCACTTAACATCCATAATTTGAACAATAGACAGTAATTGGTAATTCCTCAGCAGATTCTGGGTATAGATTGAGAAAGAGCTTGTCCTTTCTTGAGGAAATGACTTGAAATCATGAAGTTGGAATAGTAACAAGTGTTCCCTCTCTTTCATTTCTGTGTCTTTGTGTTTACACAGGATATGACCAAAGAGCAGATTGCTAATGAGAAAGTAGCTCTCCAGAAAGCACTGCTGTATTACGAAAGCATTCATGGACGGCCGGTATGTGCATGGACTGGGTTTTCTTCTTGGAATAAATTTTCTGGTTTTAGAAATGGATCTTCTTTCTATGTTCAGCACCACACAAGTGGGGTTCCTTTATGTTTCCTTTTAGAATAAAAGAGATTATTATTAAGGGTACTATACTTTTTTCCAAGTGTTTTATAGTGTCTTAGGTAGAAGTTTACACAGTAAATTAGATTCTCATTCCACAATTCACACACACATTGTTCCACAACATTGGTTCCAGTCCCTGCAATGTGTTCGATTTCTCCCATGTCTAACCCCCATTTCCGTCCTCCCAGTTTCTCTGCCTCTCAGTACTTTCTCATCTTTGTTTTTGATCAAATGCTGACCATTTGTACTTACATACTTGATTATTTAAAGGAGCTCATTCTTTATGGATATTATTATTATTTATTGTGTAGGCCAATCTCTTATCTGGGAGAGGCTGTGATTCCAGTGGAAAAGGCTATCTTAGGGCCATCCTCTCAGGAGTTTGTCTCATACAAGAGGTTGGATATTTTAATGAAGTTGAGTTTTGTTCTACATTTTTCTTCTGTTCCAACTGGCATCTTCTGTTGTACTTCTGTCAACAATAGTTGGTAGTGGTAGCTGGGCATAATCTAGTCATTCTGCTCTCAGGCAAAAAGAAGCTCTGTAGTTCACGTAGCTCGTTATTACTCAATTGTATCAGAAGATCAAAGACTATAGCCTTCAATATGGATTATACCTCAACATCAAGAAAACAAAACTTCTCACCACTGGACCTATAAATAATATCATGATAAATGGAGAAAGGATTGAAACTATTAACAAATCGATCTTACTTGGACTCACAATCAACTTACCTGGTACCAGCAGTCAGAAAACCAGAATATGTATTGCATGGGTAAAGTCTGCAGTGAGGGACCTCTCCAAATTACTGAAGAGCAATGATGTCAGTTTGAAGACTAAGGTGTGTCTGATTTGGGCCATAGTCTTTTTGGTCATTTCCTATTGCTTCTGAGAGCTGGACAATGAATAAAAATGACAAAAGAAGCGAGGTCTTTGAGTTTTGGTGTTGGAGAAGGGTACTGGATATCTCATGATTGCCAAAAGAACAAACAGATTTATTTTGGAGAAAATGCAACCAGAGTGCTTCTTGGAGACAAAGATGACAAAACTGAGCCTTACATACTTTGAGCATGTTGATAGAAGATTTTCCTTGAAGAGGGACATTATACTTGAAAAACTGAAGTCTTGATAAAAGAGAGGAAGACCCTCAATCGGATATATTGACACAGTGACTGCTGAAATGAGCTCAAGTACGTCAGAGACGATGAGGGCAGCACAGGACAGGGCAGGGTTCAGATCTGTTGTTCATACGTCCCTATGAGACATATTCAACACGACAGCACCTAACAACAATAGAGGCTAATAATCAAGGATGGCATAGAGTGTATAATTTTCAGGATCCTAACAAATGATCAGTAGTTCAAATCTCCCAGTCATTCTGCAAGAGGAAGATGAGCAATCTCCCACCAAGAAGACTTACAGCCCTAGAAACCTAATGGAGGGTCATTATGAGTTGGATCAAGTTGACGGCAGTGGGATTTGGAATGGCTAATGATGACAAGCATCTCAAGTGTTAGCCACACGACTATCTTTGGTGAAGTGTCTATTCAAGTTCTTCACTCATTTTTTTTTAAATTGGATTGCTTGTCTTTTTGTTGTTGAAAAATTAACATTTTGTATATATTTTAGAAATTAAATCTGTGACCGAAAGGATTTTTTCTCCCCCCCAGGCTTTAGGTTCTCATTTTACTCTTGGCAAAGTCTTTTACTGAGCTTCAAGTATTGTTTTTCAAGAATATTATTTATGTCAAAAATCAGGACCCCTACCTTTATCCCTTTTATATACCAGGAATGTCATAGTTTTTGCTTTTAACACTTAGGTCTTCATCCATTTTGAGTTCGATAGTGTGTGTAGTGTTAGATTTGGATCCTACTTAAATGAACATCCAGATTTGCCTCCACTATTTTTAGAGACCATCTCTTCCCTATTGAATGGACTTTAATTTTTTTTGAGGATAGAGTACTATGTTTTATTCACTCTAATACTAAGCTTTTTGTTGTCTTAATCTTTGAGTTATCTATTAACTAGAAACTGACTGAATTTAATTGTGTTCCAAAGAAAATTAGTTTGAAATTAAAATTTTATCACTAGTGCCCTGCTTTATTGGGAGAAAAGATAGAGTGAGTGTGGGCTTGTGCACATAGTACTGGAACTTCTCTGACCCCCTCACCTCCAATCTTCCCTACAACTGCTCTGAGCTACAGTAAATTTATTAATTTACTTGTTAATAAAACGAATGAGCCACAATTTAGTCGCCCCGCATTACTTGTTTATAAAGAATCTCTATTGCCATTGAGAGCCAAGCGTGTAAGGAATCCAAATATGGTGTTACTTGTTCATAACAGCAGGAAGCATTTGAGAGAATTTGTCCTTCTTAAGGTGTTTATTGAAGGCTTATTGTAAGCTGTAGGGGAGATAGTACACAGGCTTCTGCTCTTCCTTGAATAACTTGGAATCCGATATCCTTCTCGCCGGTCACTCCTGGTAAACTCCTATTCAGAAATGTTGTCAAGAATCCAAGAAAACAAGGTCTTTAGAGCAAGTTTAAGGAAGCCAAGAGACTAGGTTTATAACTAGCTTCTTCTGTTGCAAAAACGTAGGTCTCTTCTCCTGCCTTGGCAAAGCCTGTGGAGTGGATATAATGTTTTCTTCAAAAGTACACCTTAAATAAAGCTTCTTGAATAATGCACTGGATTCTGAGTTCTTTGAGAACAAGGATCCTGAATTTTATTCCTGTTTGTGAGCCTGACCGTTGGCATTTTGCACGGAAGCTCACCGATAGCACGTGCCCAGTAAACTACCTGAAAATGTGTTCTCCATGGCATTGTGTCAGTTTTCCATTTTAAAAGAAAATAATAAGTTGAAGTGGATAATAACTGATTTTGCTGGCCTGTCGCTGCAGTGGAAAAATACAGACACTCTGGGATAATTTTTATGTTTCAGCCAAGTTTAGTTTGGGGTTTTGTGAAGGCATTGAACCAAACGGTAAATGCACTGGAGCTCAAATATATTGTGAAATTGTGTCTTTCTCTGCAAGAGTACAGGCAGTCCCTAGGCTAAGAAGGGAAATTCATTCTTGTGTCTCTAAGAATTTGTAAATTGAAACAGGTGAACACAGTTCTTATTTAGACTTAAATTAGTGTGAGAAAAAGCCTGAAGCCTTTTCATGGATTTAAAGTCTGCATGGGCTGCAAATGAAGGTGATTGTGATGAAGAAAATCTGTTGTGCGAACTGGACTTTTGTAACCAGGGGACAACCTCCTATAGTCAGAATCTGTAGAGGTAGAGCTGGATTACTTTTAATGGAGTAAAACCTCTCCTGCTCTAGTCAGAGCCTCAAAGTGGCAGTCTCGTGGTCACAAGGCAGATCTTGGTGAAAGTGGTTAAAGCTGTACACTTCCCTTCTTCTAAGTTTTCTTTTTTTTCTATTGTGTGGCTTCAAGTCAAGAGCCCTCATGGCACAGTGGTTAAACAGTAGAGTACTAATGCAAAGCTCAGCAGTTCAAACCTGTCTGCCACTTCATGGAAGAAAGATGTGACACCCTGTTTCCCGAAAGATTGTAATCTTGGGAACTCGCTGGGGCGGTTCTTTTCTGTCCTACAGGTCACTGTGAGTCAGCCTCAGTTCCTTGGCACTGGGTTTTTGTTTGGATCCTGCTTATGACACAGATCCTTTGCAGGACTTCCTTGCTCGAGGCCTCCAATTAACTACATTTGAGACGAGCTTACAGTTGCCTTTAAGGTGGAGATAGCTTGGCTGCCAGCACAGAGGTTTGTGAGCGACAGTATATGTTGCTCTGTGCTGGGTACAGATTCTCTCTTGCCACCTAGACTATGGCTATAGTCAGACACCGTGAACCTCTCAGTTGGCAGGCCTGGATTCACAGCTCAACCCTCATGAGACAAGCTGTGTGATCTGAGGTACCTCAGTAACCCAGACAGTCATGGACTCTCTCAATGTTTTGCCTGTATTATAGACCCCTACTGTAGGGTGTCAAAGACAATTAAATGAAAATATGCACCCTTTCATTCTTGACAACTTCTGATTCTTCTAGATTCATACGTAAATATATTCTGTGTTCTAATTATTAATGGATATTTGCAACTCTCCCACTTTTAAGCCATGCCATACCAGCAACTGAAGATTCCAGAAACTTTGCACTTTCCATATTATGAAGGTCAACTCTATCTTGAAGGGGCAGCTTGTTCCTTAGTCATAGCATATTATGCTTTCTAATCTAAGGAGAGCATCTTTCAATGTTCTGTTACTATTTGGAAGATTGGCACTGGCCAATTTTGTTAGAACAATAACATATACATACATTAATAAATAAATGTGGTTGGGTGTCATCAAGTCATTCAGTGTCTTTACGTAAAACAGAACAAAGCACTGCTTGATCCTGTACCATACTTACAATTATTGCAATATTTGAATCCTTGTTGCAGCCATTGTGTTTATCTATGTCGGTGAGGGTCTTCTTCCTTTCACGGACACTGTTCTTTACCAAGGATGATATCCTTCTCCAAATGAAGTCTCCTGATCATCTAAGCATCACTCTGGCTGGACTTCTTCCAAGATGTATTTGCTCCTTCTTCTGTGGTCCATGGCATGTATGGTATTCTTCACCGACACTGTAATTCTAAGGCATCAGTTCTTCTTAATTCTTCTTATTCATTGTCCAAATTTCACATGCATAGGAGGCAAATATTCTGGCTTTTAACATGTTAAAGCAATCTCTTGTGGCATATTTGTTCCATGTGATACATCCATCCTCTGAGTTCTTGAATGCTCTTTCCATGGGTGTTGATGGTAGATCCAAATAAAATTAAAATCCTTGGCACCTTCAGTATTTTCTTCATTTACCATGGTAGAGTTAGGAAGCTATGAAAGTGCAATGGTTAATAAAAGGTCCAAAGAAGAGGAAAGGGTGGGTGAGCCTGGAGTTAGAATCAACAGTACAGAGCTTGCAGGTGAAGCAATAAGCTGGTTTATTTTCACCTGGACACAGGTGGACTGAGCTCTCAAATCAGAGGTCAGCCCCTCTTGCTGTTAGTGGGAGGTGGTTATGCAGAGATTGTCAGTGAGTTCAGCAGATCTTGGTTTGGGCCATATTCTGTTGATGTCTTTTTATTCTCATGCACATGTAGCCTTAGCTCAGCTCACTGTCTGTGGGATTTCTGGAACATCCTGATTTTGTGGATTCAGCTTTCCACTCGTAGTTGAACAGGCTGGTAGAGATAATGAGGCCATTTTATTTTACCATACAGTTAAGCCCTCAGCTTCTAATCAAAGGTCAATGTTTCAAACCAACCAAAGCAGGAGAGGAAAATATGGTAGTCTGCTTCAGTAAGAGTCTGGCCTTAGAAACCCTGTAGAGAATTTCTACTCTGTCAGAATTGACTTCACAACATTAGCATGTGGTGGCTTTGTGGTAGAATTCTCATCTTCCATGAAGACAAGGTGCATTCAGTTCCAGCCAGTGTACTTCACATACAGCCATTCTCCATCAAATGGAGGCTTACCTGTTACTCCAGTATCTAAATAAGGTTTTGGCTGAGCATCCTGACTAATACAAACTGAAAAATAAAGGCTTAGAAATCGGGTTGTTGTTTTTTTTTCTAAAACTCGGCCCCTGAAAGAAAGCCCTGTGGATCTCAACAAGCCAGTTTGCAACTGTTTGTAGGAATGGCAAAGAGCCAGGCAGCATTTGTCCCATTGTACATGAGGTCACTATTTTCAGGCTGACCTCATGTCAGATGACAACATATTATATATATAAAATTGAATTTTGTTGTGGAAGGGTATTTCTGAGTCATAAAAGTGCTAAACTGATAAGACAAAATGGAATAGGTTCTGTTACATTTCTAGTCTGTGCACCCAGAAAACAATCACTCTCTATCTTCTTTATTATCAGATAACAGTAAAAGATTATGCAAAGATCTGATAATCCAACACAACAAATAACCAAGGATAGTATTTAGATAAGCCTTGACAATTTAGATTTCAATCAGAGCTTGGTTTTGTTTACTGTCTTAGTTCCCAAGGTTCTAAAACCTCAGTGTCTCTTATTGAAGAGGTGGGGCGGGGCGGGTGGCTGTGGAGAATAGAACAGCAAATGATAGTTTTGTCCTTTGGTAATTATATGTCTACTCTTTGAGACTTACTTATTATTAAATGAGTGAGTCAGGAGAAAAAAATGTACTTTTTTTTTTACCCCTTATTGGAAATATGAACTGTTACTCCATACCATCACCAGTTGCGGTGTACTTCATTCCAAAGCATATGACCCCATGTCTGTTAGAGTGGAACTATGCTCCAGACAGTTTTCAGTGACTAATTTTCCCAAAGCAGATCACCAGGCCCTTATTTTGAGGTACCTCTGGGTAGATTTACAGCTTCAACCTTTTGGTTAGGAACCAAAAATGTTAAGCTTTTGCATTACCTGATGACTCATTCTAAACCAGTTGCCATCAAATAATTCTAATTCATATCTTATCTGTGCATTATCATTCATTTTCTTGCATCATTCTTTCACAAGAAGGAAGGATATCTTTTCTGATGCTATATTTTAGCATCTCATAAGCAGGGTGAAATGTAGTAGGAAATTAAGTCTTTTATTCTGGTCCCAGGCCAGATTCTTTGCCTATCTCTGGAACATGATGCTCTGACCTCCTCAGGAAAAGGAGAATTCACTTGATAGCTGGCCAAAAGAGACCTTTCAGTTCTCAATTCTGTGGTGTTGCAATGGATCCTCATCTGTAAATAGAATCTACTAACAGCTGTTCTTAAAAGAAAAATATGTGCTTCTAGAGTTAACATATTATGCTGCAAACCTCAGTTTGTAGAAGACCAAGTAAGTGCATATAGCTCATTATGTTAGCTGAAATTGTATATTCTCATAAAAATCATAGGCTAAAGCAGTTATCTGCTACTTCTGGTGGTAGGGACTTAAAAAAAAAAACCAACAAATAAACCAAAACTTTTTGTTTTAATAGGGTACTCTATGACAGATTGACCTGTGTATAGGAAACACTCATTTAGACACCAGCACATGACTTATTAGTTTTTATTGGAAGTGTTTCGTGTTTCAGTATTTCAAATCTCATGAAAAGATCTTACTGTAGAAACAGAGACAGGAACAGCAGTTTACTGTATTGCCTTCTTTTAGTAGTCTTCTTTGATGCTGTTAGTAAATATAAACCAGAATACCAATTCACTGGCCTCAGTAGAGTCTGACCTATGGCAACTGTCTATATTCTTTTATAACTGATTTCATTCAGCATTGTTTCTGTGAGATTAAGCCATGATGTTGCATATAACTAGGGTTTGTTCATTTTTCTGCAATGCAGTATTCAACTGTGGGAACATAATTTATCCAGTGTGCTATTGATAAGTCTTCATTTGAGTGGTTCCCACTTTGGAGCTATTATAAATAATGCTGATACCAATATTCTTACATAAGCCTTTTGGTGAACATAAACCTGCGTTCATTTGGTATATACATAAGAGTAGACTTGACAGGTTGTGCATTCAGCTTCAGTGAAGAATGTCAGAAAGCACTGCAGAATTTCCTGCCTTCACCAGCCGTGGAGAAGAGGTTCAATATCCTCACTGACTCTTGGTACTGACCATGTCCTTTATTTTAGCCATTCCTTTGGATGTGTAATGATGTTGACTTTCATCCACAGTCTTTTTTCTTTGGCTTTATACCCTATTTCCATATACTATTGAGTATCCTCTTACCTTGAACAACCATTTTTTTAAGAAACACAATTTTTAGACTCCGTTTGGTACTGCAAATAGAAGCAGAAAAAATGTCCTCTACTTTGTAATATTGTAAGAGGAAGATACTCATAAAAAGATGCTATTAATGTTAATGATAGAACATAGACACACCAAAAAATGTCTTTGCATGATGGTAGCTTATCCATAGTACACTTACATGTTATCACATTGAGGCAGGCATATTCAAAAGGCACCAAATGATAATCCATTTATACATCTTTTAGTGTTACCTTCTAAGTTGAAGGTCCAAATGACCCATGAGAGAAATGGTCAAAGCCAATGCTACTTTCCCCTTGTTACCTCTACAACAATAAATGGACCTAGTACTTTTATCAATGGGCTTGAACATATATCAGAGATCATGAGGATGTCTCAGAATAGGGCAAGGATGAGATATGTTGTTTATAGAGTTGCTGTGAGAGTCATAGGTGACGCAATGGCAGCTAGAAATAATAACCACCACCTCTGTAACTCTAGCCCTATTATGTAATGAATGGGGGGGAAAGGCAGAAGACAAACAGACATCTGGAAGCAAAAACACTTCATGTAATTCCCTACCTGAATAACTAAGGGAAATGGATTAACACCTATGAGTTAGGAATATTTGCGATGGAGTACAGTTCTACTCTGACACACAGGGAATTGCCATGATTTGCATCAAGTCCAACAGTCAGTGGTGAAGGTAAATTTATGTTTGAAATATCCACCTCATCATTCACAGATATTTCTGGAATATTTTCATTATATCAGGCACTGACAAAGGTATTTTTGTTTCTGTCTTGACCCATAACAATCCTGTATGTAAGACAGAACATTGCACTGATTGTACTTAAACCCATTGTTGTAGTTACCTTGTCAATATTCTTGAGAATCTTCTCCTTCTTTTCCAAGGACTGGCGCCTTCTGAAAGCATGCCCGAAATAGGTTAAATGAAGTCTCATAATGTTTGCTTCTGAGGAGCCAGATTGTGGGCTGGCACAGAACTGGGTAGAGTTTTACATGATTAGGGTTGTTCCTTGGATGGCTATGAGTTGAAGTCAACTTAAGGGCACCAGTAAGTAACAAGAAGCACCCTGGTTGCATTTCTTCCAGGACAGATTTGATTTGATTTTTTTTTTTTTTAACTTCTGGCACTTCATGATATATTAACTATTCTTCAACAACCCTACAATTAAAAGACATTCATTTTTCCTCATTATCCTCTATTCATGGTCTTATTTTCACATGCACATGAAGCAATGGAAAATACTATTGCTTGGGTCAGGTGCACCTTAATCTTTAAATTGACATAGACTCACTTGCATTTTAAAGTGGTTCTTGGAAGCAGATTTGCCCAATGCAACTTGATTTCTTGACTATTGCTTCTGTGGGTTTTGACTGTGGAACCAAGTAAAAGTATTAGATATTGTGGTTCAATGTAATCCATCAGGGTTTCAGGCGCTATAGATTGCATAGAAGGAAACTGCTCATTTTTTAAAAATCTATTTTATTTTATTATTTGTGTGTGTGTGTGTGTACCATCAAATTGGATCTGACAGGTACAGGAGGAGATTTGTCCCTCCTTCCCCGGCAGAGCATCTGGTGGATTAGAACCTTGCGCCTCTGGGATTGCAGTACAGCTTCTTGCCACTGAAACTGCTCATTTTTGTCCTGCAGAGCAGCTAGTGGATTCAAACTGCTTACATTTGGATTGACAGCGTAACTCCTTACTCTTTAGGCTTCCAGGGTTCCCTCATAATAATTGTTGTTGTTGTTCTTGTTGCATATTGTTGAATTGGAACTGACCCATAGCTGACTCTCCAGTGGATTTTTAGAGACAATAAATCCTATGAGCGACCCATCTTTCTCCTGTGGAAAAAAGCTGGTGGGTTCGAACCATGTACCTTTGCATTGTCAGTACAATTCCTTACCACTAAGCCACCAGAGCTCCCTTAATATCTATTAGGGATACAAAACATAAAACTGCTTTTGCGAGACTCACAGTCTAAGACGGAGACAGATGTGTCAATAAATATTTATTATGTAGTGTAAACATGTCACTGAAAAGACAAAGTGCACGGAAGGAGGTCAGGGTGACACAAAGGAAAAAACTGAGTCCATTTTCTAGAATGGGTAATGTAGAAGAAGACTTCACAGGAGGGGTAGCTGTTGATCTGGAAGTTTCCCAAACAGCAAATAAAAGGCCATTCTAGGGAAGAAGGAAGTAGGCAAGTGACTAAGAGCTGCTTGTTTATTATTTCTAGAGCTTAAGTATGATGAAGAGAGGAGTGGCAGGTAATGCAATTGATTAGCTATACTTGGGCAATGAGTGGCTTGAAACACTAACCCAGAGAATTCTCTCCACTACCTATAGAATCAGTACTTTAGTTCAGTAAAAATTGTTGAACCCTAAGCCAGGTTTTTAAAATGCAAAGATGAGCCAGCCCATTTATTCTATCAATAAATGGTCCTTGATGATCTTACTATTTGCCAGAATGCTGTCCTTAAATACAAACCGTTTCATGAGGTAGAATTACATTTAGCTTAGTTGAGCAAGGTGGGTATTAGAATAAAAATACATGCATGCGTCTTTATCAGACAATATAAGAAAAAATGGTCTTGGGATTCTGAACCTGAAGGAATTTTCATCAAGTGTATTAATAATAATCATTGTTTTGTCTTAGGGAAAGCAATACTGGTGATGGAATAATTTCCAGCAATCTTAAGCTGAAGTAAATATTTGAAATATTTGCTGGCTACATAATACAGTCAGTTTAAATAAATATTACAGGAATGGCAAGGCTTAAGTTGTGTCATCTGTATTATCTCTGGGTATTACATGGACAGCTGATAGATTGAACACTGTGAGCAGACCTCTCCACTCTCCTGTTCTCACTTCCCAGGTTACAAAGAATGAACGCCAGGTGATGAAGCCGCTCTATGACCGGTATCGGCTAGTCAAACAGATCTTATCCCGAGTTAACACCATACCCATCATTGTGAGTACAACACCCTTCTCTTGTTGACTACCTGATTGATGGGCCCTCAATGTCTTAATAAACCCTAACCTTTCTCATTAAAGAATAGGCTGTCCTAGTTGAACCAGCCATTCAACTCTGTGGCTCACAAACTTGAGGACTGGAGAATTTATCAGAGACACTGAGGCTACTCTGGCCAAAAATTAGCCAAGCTGAGACAATTTTTTTCTTTTAGGAGACATTCACTGGCAGTATGTAACCAATTGGCATGCATTAGACCAAGCCTGCAGCCCTCTCCTCAGATAGAGAGCACCAAGAAAAGAGGGCTATGATTTCTCTCCAAGCTTCTCCCCCTCCAGAGAACGCCTCTGAACCTAAAAGCCCTCTGTTAATAGTCTTCTCTCTCCTTTAAAAGAGGGGTAACCCCCATGTGAACTATAGGGTGGAGAAGACCACTAAGAAATTCAGGAGGGCGCCCCCTCTTCTCTCAGAGGACGTGGAGACACAAACAGAGGGAAGTAAATAATTGTAGACCTGCTCTCTGTGGCCACCATCCTCAGGCTTAGCTGGGTGAGGACCCCTGTGTTTCATGTTACAGAGACTGAACAGCAGCAGCTTGCCTGCAGCTCTGGGGTAGCAGTGGCCTCAGCCCTTATCAGTCTTGGCCTTTCCATTCCTTGGTTTTTAGGTGGCTTATTAACATCCTGACAATCCCTTGGACAACTGTTTGCCTCTATTTCAATTCTCTCATCTCCAGTGGCCTTGGAATTTCCTCTGCTGGTTTTTTAATAAGGAGGCGCATATCAATTTTATTAAAATACATATTCATTGTAGCTGCTACTCTTCCCTAGCCCTTCCTGGTTTGTATCTAGACCAAAAATATGGTCCTTATTATTTCTTATAATAGTGTACTTGTTCTCCTGAATAAAAGAGGATCCAGATATCTCAAATGTGTTCAAAGAAAATAACTCATCTGGACATTTCTACAGAATAAATTAATAAGTAACAAAGAGAATAAGCAAGATGTCTGTTTCATTCTACAGTTGGGAGCGATCAGTGCCCCTAAGTGGGGTAAATGGACAGCAGAGAAATCGGATAACTTTGAATGGTTTCATTG
The DNA here is from genome assembly GCF_000299155.1 of Elephantulus edwardii. Taxonomy (NCBI): domain Eukaryota; kingdom Metazoa; phylum Chordata; class Mammalia; order Macroscelidea; family Macroscelididae; genus Elephantulus; species Elephantulus edwardii. The sequence goes on along the minus strand of NW_006400020.1, from coordinate 786,542 downwards.
GCTTACTTTAGTCTCAGATTATTTTAGAGTGTCCTTGTAGTTATTTGTGGTGGGGAGGGAAGTGGGTGGGAAGGCAGGGGTTTTCCCTTCAGGTGCTTTAAAGTCTTTAGTTAGGATACTAATGTTCTGCTCTAGTTCTGATGTGTCCTCCTACACCTGTGTGTGTGTGTGAACTTGCAAGTGAAGCAGTGACTTGGAAAAGAACTTTCACTGCTTTAGGTTTCAGGTTTTCCAGTTCAGTGTGTGTCAGGGGAGGGGCTAAGTTATGTAGAGCTAACAGGTGGTATGAAATGCTGATGAGGTCAGAGGAGGCAGGGAAGCAGAGGGACAAGGAAAGGCATTCCCAATGTAACCTACTTGTTAACACCTGTCACAGGGTTCCCCCTCCAGCAAGAGGAGAAGCCCTTTGCTGCAGCCAATTATCGAGGGCGAGACTGCTTCCTTCTTCAAGGAGATAAAGGTGACGACCTCCAGCTGCTACACCTTCCTCCTTCCCCCATGTGAATGGAAAGGGGTTGTATTTGGGTCTCTGGTGGTGGCTTCTGAGAGGGTCTCTTCAAGATCAGTTGCATAGAAACAGCTTAGAGCAATCCTTGTTGATCTGAATTCTAGAGGAGTTTATTTTCATGTTTGTATTTCATTCCCTCTCTTTTAGCTTTGGGGTTGTTTTGAGTTTGGGTGTCTTGTGTGGGGCTTTCTTTTAAATTGCTGCTGTTTTCCCTTTTTGCTTTACTTCAGAGCTCCTAATTTGATTTGCTCTTTTGCAAAAAGTTTAAAGTGAATTCATTTGGGCAAGGGATTTTTCTTTATTCCAGAATATGGTTACCTTATAGGAAAAGTTGAAAACCATTTATTTACTAAGTTTGTAAAAAAATGCAAATGAATGGAGGGGAGGGTGTGTGTGTGTGTGTGTGTGTGAGAGAGAGAGAGAGAGATGTTGTTCAGAGTGCTCAGCTGATAAACAGATGATTGGAGATTCGAACCAAGCCACTTCATGCAAGAAAGTGATGTACATTTATAAAAATGTCTAGTCTTGAAAACTCTGTAGTTGACTGTGTCCTGTAGGGTATCTCTGGGTCAGAATCAGCCTGATGACTGTGCGAAGAAAGTATATCCACAAAGGAAAAAAGTATCCATTTATAGATAAATATTTTCATTCTTTCTGGCACAGGTAGTAGTGAAATTTCACCTGTGCAGTTGTTTTCTCCATTCACCTCTCTCTGACACGTTTAATCCTCATACTAATTTTATAATCCATTCTTCATTTGTAAATATACTGCTTAAGACCTGTTAACTAAAGCATATGTCCGGATTTCCTTTCCAGCAGTAATTCCGAATCTTATATAGCTAATCCTTTCAGCCAGTGGTGACTTCTGCTAGAATAACTTCTGTAGGCAGAGAGCAGAGTGTTTCTCCATAGGGACCTAATTGGCCTGCACTAGGATCAACCGTTTTCATATTTTTGCCTCTAGACAACTGAACAGATTGGACCATCTTATACAGAGAGGTGAAAAATCAGCCAGTCACAATTTTTATTTCAAAATTTTTTTAAGGCATTTGTTTAAAGTCAGATGGGAACATTCAATCCAAGGCAAAAGTGGGTTTTAAGTGTTTTGCTTAAAAAGAGAAAAAGTTTTCCTCTGACAACTCCTACTTAGCTGGGTGGTTAGTTAGTTAGTTAGTTAGTTAGTTAGTTAGTTAGTTAGTTAAATATGAGGCCTCTTTGCCAGTGAGGGACATCAGTTGAGAACCTCTCCATTTTCTTGCTTGATTCTCACCATTAAAATCAAGCTAAGGTGCAATGTGCAGCAAAAATCTTGTTTGCATTTGACTTGCTCCTTTTCTTACCTCTTAACCATCCTAAAGGGAGCTCTGGGGGTCTATTCTGTAGAGAGCTGCACTGGTAACTCGAAGGCTGCATCTCTGGGAGTTCAAATCCACCAGCAGCTCCACAATAGAAATACAGGCAATCTTCTCATGTGCGATGAGTATTATAATCATTTTAAAAACTTCATATGCCTTATTTTAAACTATTAGGCAGAGTGAGTGATTACTGTGAATATTATTTTTCAAGAACTGGCTTTTAAAAAAATTCTTTGCAATTTGTATTGGGAAATTTGGATCAAAGGGGCAAAGTTCAAATCTGTTGTTCATAGAGTTTCTGGGAGTTGTACTCAACCCGTTGGCACTGAACAACAGCTACAGCAAAAAGCAATGTTATACCCAAACAAAAGCAAACTTACTGCCAGGCAGTTAAAACCAACTCATAGCTGACCCTTCACTGGGTTTCTGAGACTTGTAAATTACACTAGAGGATATTGTGAGCTCCCTAATGTACTATAGTCTGTCTTAAAAAGTAGAACCTTTTCCCAACAATTAGCCTTGATGGTTATAAAAGAAGGCAGATGTTGCCTACTTATTTTATATATTTAAAAATAAAACCCACAAGAAACCACTGTGATTGACAAAAGATGGGCAGTTATGTGTATGAAAATTAGCATATTCCTGTTAACAGCAGGTGATAGAACTGTGATGAAATGAAACAGGACTCTTTAACACTTTAAAATATGACACTTAGTAATTACCTCATTAAGTGACTTGAAGATACACTAATGAGTTCTTTTTCAAAAGGGATAATCTCTCAAAGTTTATGCTTTAGCATAGCTAGCTTTTTTTCACAAGTATATTTTGGCCCTGGCTTTCTTACTGGACCACATAATAGTCAGAATTTCAGATAGTTTTGCAATGATTACATTGCTTTTGTAAATAGTGCTCTCTTTGGGTTCTTTTTGTTCCACTTGGCCAGACTTTTTCATATGTATTTGAGTTGTACTGGTTCTTGGCAACCCTGGAACAATTCAAAATTTGGTTTGTGTACAGAGTGGAAGATTTTTAAATATTTTCTTTATAAACCATTCTTGGTGAGGAAATCAACTATGCATTAAATAGAGCCAGATCCAGTTCTGGCAAATTCTACCTTTCAATTAAAAGAAACCCAAAGAAACATCAGCTGGTCAATTCTCTTAAGAATCTGTTCTCAAAGTTCTCTATCTCTGAATACAGACACTGTCCCCAAGAAAGGATTTCATCACTGGTGAGGGTACTATAGCTCATTACATATGTTATGTGCCATCAAGTTGCTTGCCACTCATAGTGACCCTATATACAATAGCCCTATACTCTATCCTGTGCCAATCGCATTGTCTCAGACAATCCCCCATCCCCCCAGCTAAAATTTTATTTTATGCTATTTCTAAATTAGGCTCTCTGGCAACCTAACCCAGAGGGAGTTGTGCTGCTAACTTAAAAGCAGTTCTTTGGGAGTTTGAATCGACCAGCTCCTCTCTGGAAGAATGATGGGCAGTCTCCTCTTGTGTGACTTACAGTCTCAGAAACCCATGGAGGGCCAGCTATGGATCGGTTCTGACTCACAACAATGAGTTCAGTCAGAATTTAAGAATTACATTTAAATTATTAAACAATTGTTTAAAATACAGTTCTAGAATGTATATTTAATAAATATATAGCAGTTAAAAAATTATAATATTTATCAACTCACCTCATTGCTGTCAAATCAGTACTGACTCATAGCTGATACTCCAGAGGGTTTTCAGAAGCTGTGAATCACTGGAGAAGAAATTGACCTTTCTCCCCTGGAACAACTGGTGGGTTCAAGCCGCAAGTTTTTGTGCACAACTCCTCACTCATTAGGCCACCAGAGTTCCCTATAATTGTCATAGATTTTTAAAATTTATTACTTTTTACTTAATGGGTTTCTCTTGGCCTATAGAGCTAAATGGAAAACAGTTATGCGGACCACTGTGCCACCAATGCTCTCTGTGGAATAATGGATAAGCACACGGCTTTTATCCAGAAAGCACATCACCCATTTACAGTCAGCTGCCCAGCTGGTGCCCACCTGACACAACCTGTACAAATCCTTTTTCCGGCTTCCTCTTGTTGTTCCTCATGTGCTATGAGCTCTAGATCTTTTAACTGTGTTGGTGGCTCTGAGATAGATAATAATAATAATAAGATAGATAGATATTAAGTATCAATACCTCTTTTAAAAATGGAAATCTAGAGCTGTGTATTTTGAAGCAATGATTTGCTTCAACCAAGATGGTAGACTGTAAGATTAGTCTTAATCTTCATCTAAACATCAAAGGTACTTTCAGATCTACTGTTCCATGACTAATGTTGTTGTTGTTGTTAAGTGCCATTGAGTTGAGTACAACTCTTTGCAACACTATAAACAAAAGATCTGAACCCTGTTCTAGAACTATCACCATTTCTCTAAAGTTTATAGAGTTTCCAAAGGCATGTTGTTAGAAAAGTGGATGCCAATCCTGCTTCCAAGCCTTTCTTAATCTGAGAGCTCTACCAATCTACCAATCCCTGGCCACCATGGGTGACCATTATGACATTTGACACACCAGTGGCACAGTGTTCAGTATCACAGCAACCTCAAGTTTATCTCAGTATAGCAAACTGCAGACCAGAGCTGGACCACTTAGAAGGATGTTCTTCCCAAATACAATTGACTCCAAGCCCAAGGGTAGCAGTATAGCAAACTGCAGACCAGAGCTGGACCACTTAGAAGGATGTTCTTCCCAAATACAATTGACTCCAAGCCCAAGGGTAGCCTGAGGACCCAATCAAACTTAAACTAGAGGTTTCCAGCCCACAGCTGATTGTTAGCTAAATCCAGGAGGCCTGTCAGCTTACACAGGATTGTGAACAAAACCAAGCAGTTTATACCCTACTTTCAACTAAATCAAGAGAACCTACCCTACAGAATCCAACTGTTTCACAAATGAGCCTCCAAAGTGACCATGATTGGTTATCATAAATTCATTTAAATCATTAGGGTATGGCCTATCAATCAAGCAGCCTAATATATTGTGATATTTACTAACACACCATACCTTTACTTAGTAGATGCCAGTTACACCCTCAGCCCAGTTGTGACCACCAAAAATGTTTCTAAAACATTGCCAAACATCTCCTAAGAGTCAAAATTGCCCTCAGTTGAGAACCACTCCAGGGCCCAGGGCCATGTCTCATTGTTGGCTCTCACTGTGCTCTGATCTTACACAATCCCCACCTTCCTTTTTCCCATTAATTGCTTGTTATCTGGGCGTCCAGTTGGAGTTTTCCCTCCCCACATACTTTGGGCATGTTCTTAGGGTGCCAGTTCTTGGGAAAGGACCTCATACTTGGAAAAATGGAGGACCAGCACAAAAGAGGAATACCTTCAATAAGACACATTGGCACAGTGACTGTAACAATGGGCTCAAGTATATTAGAGCTGATAAGTATGACACAAGATAGGCAAAGTCCAGACACGTTCATAGGGTCTATAGGGCATAGTCAACACTGAGGGCACGTAACAACAATAACAAGAGACTAATTATGAGCTCTGATAGCATAGTCTGTACAGAGTTGTGATGCTAACTCAAAGTTGGCACCTTTCTAGTTTGCTCTCAGTGTCTCTGAAGGAGAAAGGTGGGCAGTCTTCTCCTGTGCTATTTACAGCTTGTGGGAGCCACACTGGAAAGTCAGTTAAGAGTCTGTTCCAATGCAACAGCTATCAGTTTGAATTTTTTGCATCTTACCATTAGGAAATCTAGATGTTTCACCAGTCCTATCTAAAAGGGAAAATGGTTTGTTTTCTTGACTTGTTTTTAAAGAGCTGTTGATCATTAATTTCCCCCCCTTTTATATCTGTATTCACTCCACATTACTATCAAGTTGGAACTGACTCATAACTGGTTTGCCAAGGCTGTAATCACATGGAAGGTGATTGCCCAACTTTCTTCAGAGGAGTGGGCTGGTAGAGTTGACCCTTCAGAGAGACACTGGCTTTGGGTCAGCCGCACAGTTCCCTACAGGCTGTACCACCAGAGCTCCCTAATATTCAAACACTATCTGTGTATTAATTCCTTCTAGAACTTACCCAGAATGGTCTTTTAATTTGAAAGTCGTGTCAGTTTTTTTCTATTTTTCTATGATATTCAAAGATTCGTCAAAGTAGTTTTTGTTTTCTTTTGGATTTTGCTTGTTTGTTTCAGTTCCATCTTAAAGAACACTGCATTCTTATTATGTGTGTGGCTCACTTCACATTTTTAACTTCTCAGGACACTCAGGTATAGATTGATACAGCTAGGATACCTGACTTTATGAAGAATATCTAGACGCTTCCTTATAGCTTCATTTCTTACTTGTCTTAGCTGTAATTCTCTCTCAATGATAACTGTTGACATTTTTCTTTAAAACTGAGCTACTAAACTGTTTCAAAGGCTGTTTTTGAGCACCTGCTATGTACAGAGGGAACTCTGGTGACTTATTGGTAAAGTATTGTGCTGCCAACACAAAAGCAGGCAGTTCAAATCCACTGGCTGCTCTGTGGGAGAAAGATGGGTATTCTCCTCTTGTGATTTACAGCCTCTGAAAAGTCACTGGAGGGTCAGCTATGAATCTGTTTTGATTTAATGACATGAGATAGATAGATGATAGATAGGTAGGTAGATAGATAGATAGATAGATAGATAGATAGATAGATAGATAGATAGATAGATTATGCATTAGCCAACCTCTGGGACAGTAATAGGCAGACAAGACCAATTCTCTGCTTTTCTTAGGTTTGCAGTCAGATAGAACCAGCTTGTCTTCCTCATCCAGACAAGAAGAAGCATGGACAAGCACTTATTTATACACCCTTATGCCAGGCATCTTATTGAGTACTTTACACACATTATCTTCATTCTTGTAGGAAATCTAGTAATAGAAACTGTAACTCCTTAAAAAAAAAAAAGAGAGAAACGTTCAATGTTGGTTTTTAATGATATAAATATTGAAAAATCACCAATAAAATATTCTTGATTTCCATGGATCAGGTGAAGAGATTGCAAATCTGGAGTGACAGCTAAGAGAATTTACAACTACCATCTGTTGTTAGGTACTATAGAGTTCATCACAATTCACAGTGAGCCTTTGTACAACAGAACAAAACAATGCCTAGTCCTGCACCATTCTTTCACCATTGTTATGTTTGAGTGTTGCAGCCACTATGTGGATCCATCTTATTAAGGGCCTTCTCTTATTGAATTGTTTTGCCCTCTTCATTACCACGCATGATGTTCTGTAGAAACTAGTCCCACACCGTATGTAAAGCCCATGGTGTAAATGATACTCTTTTGTCACCAGCATTATTCTAAAAGAGACTGAAAATCTGAAGTCATAACTAAGAGAATACGGAAAAGCTATCTAGTTTTATACAATTTTACATCTTCACACTAAAGCTTTCATTGTTGTCATGTAATAATCTAATTTTTTTTCTGCTTTATTTGCTTGTTCTCATCATTTCTCCTCAGAGGCACCATTATAAGCATACCAAAATCCATAATAAGGCAATCACCATGTTCAGTTCGCAAAATTGTACTTTGATTTTCCATGTGACTGCTCCTGCTGCCTCTGGAGATTGATTTGGTGCAGTGGCATTGATCCCACTAAATTGTACTGTAACAGCAGATACTGTGTTTTCTGATGCTAACTGAACTAATTGCCTTCAAGTCTGACTTACAGCTGACACTCTATTGTGTTTCCAGGGCTGTAAATTGCCCAAGAGGCGATCTCAAATCTTTCTCCTGTGAACTCAGACTGCCAGAGAGGTGAACCTTTTGGTTTGCAGTGCAGTTTTCTATGACTAGGTCACTAGAGCTCCCTTATTCTCAACTTTTTTTTTTTTTTAATTTATTATTAACTTCAATGAAAATTTACAGAGACTTTGGATTTTCATTAATTCATTGTTGTACTTTTCTTCCCTCCCAACCCTCCCCCTTAGTACACTACCCTTTTGGAAAAGTAAAAGAAAAATTCTTTCATTATTTCATAGTCCATCCCCCAGGTCCATTCCACTATACAGCTTTTGCACTGGACTCCCGTCATGACAAAAATACCTAATCACATATCCCTTTTAAACAGTTTTCCTCTCTCATTTGTTTCAATGCAGTATACATCATTTAACCCATCTTTCTCAGTCTCCCCGCAACCCCAATGTCAGTCCTGTTTCACAAGAGTTGCGCCATGCAGTATTTGTCCTTTTGTGACTGAGATACTTCACTCAGCATAATGTCCTCCAGGGTCACCCATTTTGAACAATATTGCATGAGTTCCTTGTTTTTCAATGTAGCATAGTATTACATTGTGAATATACCCCAGCTTCTCTATCCATTCGTTTGTTGATGGGCACTTAGGTTGTTTCCAACTCCTTGCTATTGTGAACAAAGCCACAATAAACGTGGGTATGCATGTATCTGCTTAGGTGGCAGTTATGGTCTCTTTCGGGTATATTCCGAGTAGTGGAATTTCTGGGTCAAATGGTATCTCTAGGGGAGCTCTGGTGGCCCAGTGGCAAGAAGCTGCAACTACAATCCCAGAGGTGCACGGTTTGAATCCACCAGATGCTCTGCCGGGGAAGGAGGGGCAATCTCCTCCTGTACCAGTCAGATCTGATTTGACGGTACACACACACAAAAATAATAATTAAAAAAATGGTATCTCTATTTGCATGTTTTTGAGAAAGCGCCACACCACCTTCCACTGTGGTTACACCATTTTACACTCCCACCAACAGTGAATAAGGGTTCCAGTTTCTCCACAACCTCGCCACCATTTGTTGCTTGCTGTTCTGTTAAATTTTTGCTATTCTGACTGGGGTGAAATGCTATCTCATAGTTGTCCACCTTTTAAAAAAAAATTTGTCAGAATATTAGCGTATTCTTTGCTATTCTGATTATTCATTTTAGCAATAAATTGTTGTTTTAGGTATCATTATTGTTAGATATCAGTAACGGTACCTAATATCTTATGTTTGTCGCAATTTATGGAGACCCTGTGCACAATAGAAGGAAACCCACCTGATGCTTAACGATCCTTGATGTTGCTGTTTCCTTTTCCAGAGACTAGTGCATCCCGATAACATGCCGAAAGTATACGAGACAAAGGGTCATCATTCTTACTGCTAAATAGCACTTTGGCTTCACCTCTTAAGACAAATTTGTTGGTTCTTTTGGAAGTCCTTAGTGTATATTCTGTATTTTTCTACAAAACCATCATTCAGTAGCATCTGTTATTGAGTTTGTGGAACAATTGAAAATACTATGACTTTAGTCTTTGATGTGACATCCTTGTCCTTTAGCACTTTAAAGAGGTCCTTGAGGCACATTTGTTTGATGCTGTTTATCATTTTCCATTTACCTTATGAGCATGATGTCCTTCTCCAAGGACTGATCTCTCCTGGTCACGTGGCCAAAGTAAATGAGGTGGAGTTTCAAAATTCTAGCCTCCAAAGAGAAACTTGGTTTCATCCTCTCAAAGACAGACCTATTTGTTTTCTTGGCAGTCCATGGTATGTTCGAGATTCTTCTCCAGCACCACAACTCAAAGACATCTATTCTTCTTCTGCCGTCCCTAGTCATTGTCCTACTCTCTGATGCACAACAAGTAATTGAGAAGACCATGGCCTGGATTAGGCACACCTTTGTGTTTTAAGAGTGGGTGGACGTGCAGGAGAGGGAGATTCTAGATGAGATGGATTGATATAGTAACTGGGGCGCAGGGGGTTGGTGTGTCAGAATTAGTAAGACTGGTTCAGGACAGGGAAGGGTTCAGAGCTGCTGTGGTCACTATACATTGCAGGTGACTCAATGACACATAACAACAATAACATACTATGACAGGTTTGGAAACAGGAGTGGCACCCACTACCTAACCAACATGCCTCCACACTCTTAGGAACTTTGATAAATGTTGATGGTTGGTAGAAGGGCTTCAGGCCTTATTTTCACAGGGTTGCTTTGAGTCGTGCTCGACTTGAAGGTAGTCAACAACAACTACATGTATCATTTGAGTTGTTGGGTGCTGTTTCCATGGATTTTAATGGACATATTGCTGCTGCTGTGAAAAACCTCTGAATCAGTGTTGCGGATTATTTCTTTTTAAAATCTTTCAGATTTTTTTCCTTAGATTAATTTCCCTGTTGTTTACTCCTTAGATTTCCATGATTTCAAATTGACAATGACGATCTCTTCTAATTGTATTATCATTACGATAAAATATTCTGGCTTTCTTAGACATTTGAATGCTGGAAAATACAATTTGGTCTTTGGAAGTTCTTTGGGGGAAAAATGAGCTTTGTGATCTCAAAATGAATAATAAAAATATGTTGTTGTTGTTGTTGTTGTTGTGTACCATCAAGTCAGATCTAACCCATAGCTGACCCTTCGGTGAGTTTTCAGAGGCAGTTAATCATCGTACGGGAGGAGATTACCTATCCTTCTCCCTCAGAGCATCTGGTAGCATTGAACTGCGTGCCTTCAGGATTCCAGCACAGCTTTTTAATTACTAGGCCACCAGAGCTACTCTTTTAATATTTTCAAAGATTTTCTGAGATTTTGTCCTTCAAGGAATAATAAAGTGTTTCAGAAATATTTATGATTATATAATTTATTCACAGGAGATAATGTGGCAGTCAGCGTCCATAAAAATCGGAAACCTTGGTAACGAGCCTGTGGGGCAGTTTTACTCTGTCTTCAGGCCTACTGTGAGTTCAGATAGACTCAGTGACAGTGAGGAATTTTTTTTCTGTCTTTTTTATGCATTAACTTGTAATTACACACTTTAGAAAGGCAGTTTCTGAAAATTCCTGGAGCTTAATAAAAGATATTTTGAGGTACACAAGTAATAAGAGTCTGTAGGAAGGCACCAGTTGTCTGATGGTGATGGATTTTATTATGTGCGGCCACGGAGCAGGAAATGGTTCATTTGTTTTAGACTTTGATTCATTTGAGTTAGGATATAAATGTATGATGGTTGTTTCTTCTTATTCTCAGACTTGACAGGCGTTAAAGTAAACGTTGAGAACACATGTGTCATAGTCTATTTCCCTGTTGGGTGGCGATCTGTAGTGTGAACATATAAATATTTAGTAGTATATCCATAATGCACCAAATGTGTTACTAAAGAAGAAACTACAGACATACATTTGCAATATCTATATAATTAGACTATTGTTCATTGAAGCGTGAAAAGAGTGCCAGAAAAAGAAACCAAGTTTTTACTGGGTTTGTGTGTATTCCAGGAAGAAGAGGAGGGTTCAGAAGAAGATATCAACACAAAGCTGGATTTCACAGTCACCCTGAAAACAGACTTCAGTGCCCGTTGCTTCCTGGACCAATTTGAAGATGATGCTGATGGGTTTATTTCACCAATGGATGATAAAATACCATCCAAGTGCAGCCAGGACACCGGGCTTTCCAATCTCCATGCTGCTTCAATGTATGCTGTCTTGGTTTTAAAAGCTTTCAATGCAGATAGCTTTCTAAAAATTTACTTTTAGTCATTGTTTTTAAATTAATTTGCAGATAGGACATAAGTAAATTGCATGGGGGTGTCCTTAGATGGATAAACTTTTTTTAAATTTTTTTATTTTCTGACTCAGTATTTTTAACTGCTTCATCCATATTCTTTGAAGGAGCTTCTGAGATCTTGCTTAAACAACCAGAAGTTTCTATAAATGGCATTATGAGATTCAGTACTCCACAGCTCATAATTTAACATTAAGCACAGATGTCTTCTCTTTCTCTCAAAGCAAAATATGACAGTGTGCCATGGGATTTTGCACGCCTTAAGAATTTCTAACTAGCAAAAGCCGGCAGGAGCCATTTTTATCATTAGCTTTTTGGGGTTTCAGGAGATGGAATACATCCATTCTGCTGACCCTATAGTTCACTCAAAATTGTTTTGTATTTGTTCCCCCTTTCATCACCAACCTGTCAAGTTGCACATTCTTAACACACAATATTTTCTGTTTTATGTCATTCTCTTGACATTTTCTTCCCATTTAGACCTGAACTCTTGGAACATCTTCAGGAAATGAGAGAAGAAAAGAAAAGAATTAGGAAGAAACTTCGTGATTTTGAAGACAATTTTTTCAGGCAAAATGGAAGGTAGTGAGTGCCTTTACTTCCCCACTTTTCTCTAGACACACCCCCTTTCTTCTCTGTCATAACTGCAGTGTACCTGGGTAGTGGAGCTGTATCCTCCCTGTAACCCAATGCTTGGGAGTGTGCCCAGGGGCCCTTAGAGGGCTACTGTGAGAGAATGAGGTTTGTGCCATTCTTCAGGAAGAAATGCCTTCTGGATACTTTCCAGGACTGATTCAGATTCAGCTACCATTTCTAAAACTAGCCTGTCACATCAAATTCTAATCTAAAGCGAGCAACTTGAAACTGACTTTCCAGTTGGCAGTACTTTGGGTTTATATTTTTTTTTCCTTCCTTAAGAAATTAGAGAGAGAAATAAGGAAAGGAAACTGTAAATATTGCTAGTTTTTCAGCTTATTTTAAAAGCAAAGATGATAAGTGCCAAATTTGAAATGGAAATATATATGCTAAGCAATGATCCCATATGGTCGATAGGTTGTCTTTCTCTCCTGAGTGTTAAGGTATAATTTACTCATCCTTATTAATTAATATAGTTTTAGATTATTTAATTCATTTTATTTTAATCCAAATTGTATAAACTATGTATGTATAGTATAACTCATGCTCATAACAAATGAGGATAATAGTTTAAACACTAAGATATCTCATCCAAGCCATGGTCCTTTCAGCTGCATCTGAAAGTTATAAACAAATCAGGAAGACTGAAGAAGAATCAATGCCTTTGACTTGTGTTTGGTAAAGAGTACTGAATATATCTTTGACAGCCAAGAGAACAAACAAATCTGTTTTGGAGGAAGTGCAGCTATATTGCTCCTTTGAAGTAAAGATGGTCAGACTTCGTCCCACATGCTTTGGGCATGTTATCAAGAGGGACCAGTCCTTGGAAAAGACATTAAGCTGAGAAGGAAGGGTAGAGCATTGGAGAAGGAGATGAATACTCTCAGCAAGGATTGACACAGTGACTAAAACAATGGGCTCAAGTATATCAGAGACAGTGAGGATGACACTTGACAAGGTTCAGATCTGTTCGTAGGGTCACTATGAGTTGAAGTTGTTCAATGGCACCTAGCAACAACAGCAACGTGTGTGTGTGTGTGTGTGTGTGTGTATGATTTTTTAAAGTCCCTTTTTATACTTCTGAGAAATAAATGCACCATAGCATTGGCATTGGCTTTAAAATGCAGTAAATTCTAATTTATTTCAATTGTTGTTGTTACGTACTGTCAAGTCAGAAGCAACCTATAGCTGACCCTCCGGTGGGTTTTCAGAGGCAATTAATCACACAAGAGGAGACTGCACATCCTTCCCTCTTAGAGAAGCTGGTGGATTAGAACTGCATGTCTTTGGGATCGCAACACAGCTTCCTACCACTAGGCCAGCACAGCTCCCTTACAAAGACAAAAATAAATGTCCGAAGAAACTCTGACATTTATTTGTAAGTGTAGAGAAACTAAAGAAAAAAGCAGAAATGGTGGAAAAAAGAGAGTTCAACAGAAAATGTCAAGGGGCACAGTATTATAACAAAATATGCAAAGCTTAGAAAACTGCAATGAAAGAGCATACTCTATGGGGGAAATAGTGAATGATGCTGGAAGCGTCAAAAGAAGATGGATGAGAACACATTGGCTAATACCAAGCCACTTCAGTAAGTAGAATACAATAAAAAACCCAATAGTACCAAAGGAAGAAGCCCAAGGTGCACCGAAAGCATTGGCAAAACACGAGACACCAGGAATTGAGGGGATACTAATAAATGTGTTTCAGCAAATAGTTGCAACCTAAATGTACTCACTTATCTTATGCCAAAATATTTAGAGGACTAATTGGTTAACTCCCTGGAAGAAGTCCATATTTATCCACATTCCAAAAAAGATGATCCCACAGAATTCAGAAATTCTTGTAAAAATATAATTACTATCACATACAAGTAAAATCTTACTGAAAATTATTTTAAAATTGTAGAATATTTAGAAAATAAACAGGTCAAGAAGATAAAATACTACTACTACCTGAAGTAATAAGAAGTAATTACTACTGAAGTAGTAATACCCAAAGACGGACCTTGATTAAAGTCTTGATGTGTTTCCTCTATGTTTTTGTAAACATAGTTTTGATTTGTGTCTGCTTCCTTCTTCCATATAAATTATAGTCACATCATGTGCAGGTGTCCCGGACCCAAACAACAGTGTATTTATGTAATTTGCACAAGAGAAACTGTTAAAATGTTTTAAGTTTATATAAGATAAATAGATAGACAGACAGACAGACAGATACTCATTATTCTCACTGGTTTGTCCATTTGCTGTAGAGAGGTAACTTCTGGTTGCTGTGATGCTAAACACTGTGACACTGATATGTCAAAGTGATAATGATTATCCATTGTGGACAGTGTTTGGTGGAGCTCCCAATCAAAACAAGCTTGGCAGCAGGAATGGCACCCACTTCTGACATAACTAGCGTCCGGAAACTCTATGAATGTGGAGAAACTATGAAAGTTATACAAGTGTTCAGCTCTTTCATTCATAGGGTCACCAAGACTAGTCTACGATTCAACGGCACTTAACAACAACATCAATATTTAGAACTGTAAAGAACAAAAATAAATAGAATCTAGTGTCTGTGCACAAACAAATCCTCAGAGGACACCAGGCCTCAGATGTTTCCATTCCTCACCTGTTCTTTCTATCACTGCCTCCTGCTGAAAACTCAAAACTAAACTCTTGGCTGTTGAGTCAGAATGGACTCATAATTGGCCACCTGTGGGATTTTTCAGGAGGCCAGAAATCACATGGGAGGAGATTGCCCCTCTTTCTCCTGAGGAACTGCTGGTGGATTCAGATTGTCAGAAAGCTGTGGGCTTTGGGTTAGTAACACAACAGCCCAGGGCCTGCACCACCAGAGTGCCCTAATCTCTATTCTTATCACTACCCCCTGCTGAAAAGTCACCTCAAATTCTTTCCTCAAACAAGGGAGGTCCCAGATAAAATCCATTAGTTCATTGAACAAATTAAATAAGCCTTTCCAGTATTTCCTTTTGACATAATTAGAAAAGGAAGCCTCCCCTTTGAATGTCTGACTTTCACATTTCAAATTAGACTGTGTGTTGATAAAGAGCAATTGCTTTGAGCTCTGGTGGCCTAGTGGCAAGAAACTGCACTGCAATCCCAGAGGTTCATGGTTTGAATCCACCAGATGCTCTGCTAAAGAAGGAGGGACAATCTCCTCTTATACCAGTCAGCTCTGATTTGATGGTACACACACACACACAAAATAATAAAAATTTTTTTTTAAAAAAAGAGCAATTGCTTTAAAGTGAGTCCATCTGACTTCCAGCCCTGGTGGGCATTATATTTAGAGTGTCAATAATAACGCCGTTTTATCAGGTCTTTGTAAGGTTATATTAGATCATGGGCACAATATGCACAGCACAATATTTGCCCCCCAATTAATAATTGTTGTTACATATAAAGTATACAGAGAAAATTGCTCAGAAAACTATGAGAGCAGAGCTTGCAAGTGCTAAGTGATGCAACTGCTAAATTTCAAGACTTAATATAAGAAGTATTAGCTGTTTTTAAAAAAAATGTGTAAATTGTATATATATTGTTTGCTAATTAGAAATTTAATGGTTCATTAGATGAAATAGACAAAAATGAACTGGCATGATGAATAAAGGATTTCAGGGTCTGAAGAATGGTAATGTGAATTCATACTCAAGGGCAGAGAGAAGAAATGTCTACATTTCTTAGTCCTTCATGTCATTCTATAAAGTGTCGGATTAACTGCATGAAAACTCAGTCACACGGTGTCTTCTGGGGGAAGCTGTCTTTCTCTGCTTGTCTACATCCAGCCCTAGTCTCGCTATCAAATACCATTTTGTAACTCTGATACTGAAGGCTGATAAACTGCAGACTTTTCTCATGATGATAATTCACAGTATCATCAGAGTGAAGCAGAAAATGATCCTCTTCCCCTCTTGTCTTTTGTTCCCATCAGAAATGTCCAGAAGGAAGACCGCACCCCTATGGCTGATGAATATAATGAGTACAAGCACATAAAGGCGAAGCTCAGGCTCCTGGAGGTGCTCATCAGCAAGAGAGACACTGATTCCAAATCCATGTAAGGAAGCCTGCCCGGCCCCCGCAGAGGGTGCTGAGGATGCGGGCGGAGTGGACCAGCTGCCTCCTCTGGTAAACAGTATCTCTGCAGAAACTGGAAGGCAACCTTGGAGCTGGCTGGAAAGCACAGGTGGCTTTTTCTGGACCTGCAAAGCATGCAGCCCTCTGCCTCCCATACCACAGGGATCTGCTCCTGGTCCCATTGCTTGCCTTAGAAATCACCCCAACGGAAGAAGGCAACATGAGCTGACTCGGGAATTTTGTAACGGGCCGGTCAAGATTCCCATGTGCATGAACACATACACAGAGAGATGGCACTGTAGTGGACATTTTATTATTAACACTAACAGTGACAAGTCACTACAGCTAAACACAGTGATCTACAGACAATGTACACCGTTCCCTCCCCAGAGGACCGAGAAACATGAGACCATTCTCTGTGATGCAAACAAGCTCAGGACTTTGTTTTGTAGAGCAAACTCGATGTGGAGGCTGTAGTCTCCTGGGACCCCGTTAAGCATGGACTTGCATCAGAGAGCCCTATTTGCTGCCTTGGCCCTTCTGGTGACCTTTGTGCAGAGCTGCGCCTTTCCCACTCGTGTGAATCTGTGGTTTATCCTCTTCTGCTCTCAGGTAGATGGAAGTGGCATTTGCCCGGAGTGGCGGTGCCATCATCTATGTGATGCTGTGTTTCTTCAGGATGTCCTCAACTGACAAAAATTCTTGGTTCCTTACTAGAACTCAGTATCTGCACAAGACCGAGGAATTGTAGCAGTAGCTATGCCCATGATTATTTTTAAATCAGGTTAACAGGGTGAAGAGCCTGGCCAATTCTTTCCTGAACATTAACTGCACTCATCCGTCTGATTTTCAAAAGACATTCACATCAAACACTACATGAGGCCAGCATGCAGGCTGCCTTTTCATTTTGACACTAGGCAAATATTAAAGGCCTTGCTTGATTGTAGCCTAAGTATAGAGGATCATAGGAGAGAAAGAGTCTGCATTCTCAGCTTCCTGAACACCAGAATTTGAATTAAAATAAATAAATTAACAGGCACCGAAAATTCATGCACTTGAATTAAGGGTGAGTCCTCAGAGCTCAGCTCAAGGTCAAATTGAAATCATATCATTTTCATGAGGATGCTGAAGAGAATGCTGTGTGGCCAATTATGATTGCCATTTTTTTTTCAAAGACTGCACCACAGAGCTGTCTATATTAGACATTTTGGAGGGACCAGGGGCTTTAAGATAGAAATTATTCATCTCTTCGGTGTGAGAACATCACTTTGTGGTTTGTTGCTCCTTGTAAATCTGGTTTCTGGTCCAGCCTGTGAGTTCCCGCACATGGTAGCTACGCCTCTCAGCAGGTTCAGCCTTTTGAAGAGAAGGTTGCAGGATGAATGGGACATCAATGATAGCCTCCTTTAGATCTTGAGAGTTGCTCACTTACAAGGGTGTCCTTCCCTCCCCCAGCCCCTATAAATGAGAAGAAGAGAAAATGAACACTTAAAATGTTACTGATATATTGTCAGTATCAAAATGAGTTCTTAAAATGTCTGGTAGATTAGATTTGCAGCAATGTATTCCAGTCCTTAAGTGAGGTGGCAGCTCTCTTTTGTTGAATGAATATTGATTAAGTTTTGGGAGAAAAGAATGCCTTTAATAAGTTTGTTCTGAAAAATAATTGTAGAGAAGCATGAGCTATGTGTTGGAAGTACCCTGGTGTTAAACCACACACTTAAAGAAGATACATCATCCCGCAAATTTAAGTGTACATGAAAATATAGTTTGATATTCTTCGCTCTACTGTTTACACTGAAGATCACTATAATTTCAAGGAGTTCTATTAAAAATAAGATGATGCACTTTAGGACATTTTCTATTTTTGAAATCTGAACGTAAATCATACACATGACCAAAAATTGTATTTTTTAAAAGAGATGCATACATGTCAAGTCTGTCCTCTTTAAAGTAATTGTTATCCTACATAGCTATAATAGAAATCAAACCATTATCAGTGAACTTTTTAAGCACATCTGCGTTAAGAGTATTGTTTTGAAAAATATGCTGCAGGATTTGTTTTGTGGTTTTTAAAAAAAAAAAAAATGTGATAGGAGAAATGCAATGTTTTGAAATCTGTTGTTTCTGCCAAAGGTTAATGAACTGAAAGTTTTATTTAGGAATCCCCAGTCAAATTTGTATGATTGAATATAAGAAAACACCCGCCAATAGTAAAATAAATTGTAAATGGATTGTTGTGTCTTCTTTTCTTAATTGTTCATTAGCTACATACTTTATAGAATTGAGCCCAAGTTTAGAGAGGGAAATCTGTTTACACTGGATCCTGTTTGAAGACATGTTGCTCAGTAATTTCTGGCCCAGCCAGAAATGCCAAGGCAAATTTGTTTCCACAGCAACCATTTCTGCAGCCCGAGACCTCAAGACTCTAGAGGCAGATTCTTAATTGGCTTCCCACTGACAGAATGCTTTGGACGACCGGTTTTCCTTTGCTGTCTTGGGAATGTGTATGTTTATTAGCACATGCCAACAAAAATGTTAAGAGTTATTTAATAACAATGATAAGTAAAGGTTAAGCATGAATAAACCTCATTGTATGATTATGAGAATTAAAAGATGGCAAAGACTTGTAATTTCTCTCTCTGGAGTAAACATAGAAATGGATGTTTATATTAAGGATATAATTACTGTGTTTCATCTTTGAATCATTAATTTGGGATGTCACTTTCTAAAACATGTATGTGCAAGGTTTCGCATATGGGCCTGCTTAGAAGTTTTTCAAGGCAACAGAAGTTCATCCTGTGTTGGTAGAAGAATGATTACCCAGTTCATGAAAAATTCTCACAAACGCTAAATTGCATTTCAAATTGAAGAACTACATTTTCATTTTTACAAGCAAGCTATAATGCTTTATGAGCTAATAATTAGAAAAGATTTCACATGTATCGTTTTGGTTGCCAATTTGAAGTTAAAAGACGATTATTCCTTGTTAAGGCAAGGTTTTGACCTGTTTGGGAGTCACCGGGAGTTGTAGTCAACTCATCGATTCTCTGACGATAGCAAAGCAGGAATCCGCAGTGCCTCTGTGGTGCCAGGGTTATTTTCGCTTTTTGTCATGCTGACGCAATGCTTGCACTACTTCAGAAGAGCCTCTTACAGAGTGTGCTTGCTCCTAGGCGTGGCGTTTCTGACCCAGAAAATACAGCTCAGAGCCATGTTTCTGTCAAAAATACTGCACTGTGATGTCCCAGGGTCTTGCAGACCCTGCTCATGGAGAACATCCTAATTTGTTTGAGCCTGGAATTCTTTGTGAAATGAATAATTAGGTTTCTTTTCCATAGGAAGGGGTGACTATGATGCCACTTGAAGTTGATTCTCTCTGAAGGTTATCTAATTCTCATGAGAATTATTTCCATAACTTACAAAGAAACCAAATTTTAAAATTTATTGATTGATTTAAAAAGAAGATTCTTAATCTGACCTTGAAAAGCCAATTTTTCTCTTGGTAAGAGAAACTTCAAAGGGTAGCTGACATTTGATGGTCTATTTAGAGTTAAAAATTCATAAACTACAAACTGCCTTATGGAAAACAGATTGTAGTCTAAATTCTATTTTGCTTTCAAGAAAGCTGCTTCCTTGACTCGCTGCTCCTGGATTCCCCCCCCCCCCTTTTTATGGTTTCTGTGCCAAAACCAACGCCTTTGCTATATTCTTTGCCACTTGATTAAATCGTAGGAGGCAAAGAAAATGACACTACCGTGTTGGAGCAGGGTACCCTCTGAAGTCTTGTGTCTGACAGTCCCAGAACATGATGTCCTTTCCCTCCATCTATTTCCCCATTTCCCTTTATGCTAAAAGAGCACATTTTCTCAAAAGACCAGCTAAATACCTTCAAAATTTTATATACTTAAATGTGCATACTGGTATTTCTTCAAAGAGTAGCTGCCAGGGCAAGCTCCAAACAAGATGACTCTATATCTATATATATCCAACAAAACACTGTGACATCAGTGATTTTCCCAAATGGAGACTAGGCCTCCGTGGATATCTGTGCTGACACAAAATAATCTTCTATAATAAACAAAAAGCATGTCCATCAACTTGATCTTACAGCAACTAGATTTTAGAGACATAAATGTAAGTAGATATAAAAATTACAAAGTTATCTAGATAATTGTGCAAAATGGAAAACTACTTGCATTTACAATTTCGTGTTGCTATGAAATTGTCCTGCTGGCTATAGAGAATCTCGTTTTTGCCTGGGTCAAGCCAGCCATGGTCATATTCATAGCTCAAGAACTTGGTCTGGCAGATCTAGCTCTCCATCTGAGAACATCTAGCGTCATGTACTTCTCTGTTCCACCTCAGTTGACAAGGGGGCCCAGATGCCTCCATGACACGTAGTCAGAAAGTATTTGTAATTGCTGTTGTCCTTTTTATAAAAAAAAAAAAAATGTAAATTGAATGAGAAATGGTGTGTACATATTTTGTACATGACTGTATTTTGTATCAACTTAAGGAAAATAAAATCTTTTTAACTGTGAGTGTCCAGACGTTCTTGACGGTGTCAGTGAGGTGTGACTGGGTTGCCATGAGTTCTGACCTCCCCCTTTGCTAAGGGGTGGCTGCTCGTCAGAGCTGCTCCTCGGATGCCCCCTGAGGATTTGGTATCTATAGCTCTGTCTCCTGAGAGAGCGCCGGAGGATGAGAAAAACGAGTACAAATTAAACTTGTGTTCTATGCCTGGCTGCATGTAAGATAATAAAAGGGGCTAACAGGACGCAGAAACCTAAGAATCAAAGCAAAGCAACATTCTAAAGTACAGTTCCAACATCTATGAATCTAGTGGAAATGCATAGCATTAGTAGTCTTGGTGATGATCTAGGCTAAATGCTTCACAATTGACCAAAAGGTGGGGTGATTGTTGTGTTGCTGTGTACCACTGAGTCTGAGCTGACCCTCAGAGGCAGTTAATCATCACGCAGGAGGAGACTACCCATCCTTCACCCACAGAACAGCTGGTGGACTTTGAACAACATGCCTTTGGGTTTGCAGCACAGTGTAAATAATATACCATTAGTAGTTTTGGTAAAGGTCTAGATTAAATGTTGCACTACTGACCAAAAGGTACATAGTTCAAACCCATCCCTGGGGGAGTGTGAGGTGTCATGACTGTCTCTTCCCATAAAGATCCACAGCTTCAGAGATCTGATTACCTTAAGTCAATATGACTCCACTGCAGTGAGTTTCGTGTGGGGATTTTTCACTATTCGGAAGCTAAGAAAACCACCAAAACACTGACTCATAAGAATTGGGGGAAGGTGAATTTTGGTCATTAATATTACATTGTGATGCCCCAGGCAGGAATGAGTGAGTGTGTGTGTGTGTGTGTGTAAGAGAGAGAGAGAGAGATAGCACACTGCCTGTTATTCACCCCAGTGCCACATACCTGCCAAGTGCTCCCTCTCTCCAGCCTCAGAGCAGCAGTTTCAGCCCTGCATACTTTCTGGTGGATGAAGAACCCATGGCTCCATGGTGGTCACATGTAGGTATTCTATAAGCTGCATGCTGTTGTACAGCAAACTCCAACTCATAGCAGCCCTTAACCACAGACTGAAACCCTACCATATCCTGCACCTTCCTCACACTCTCCACCTCGCTCAAGGTAATTGTTACAGTCACTGTGTCATCCCTTTAGTTGAGAGCCTTCCTATTTTTGACTGACCCTTTGCTTTTCCCCAACATGATGTCTTTTTCCAAGGACTCGCCCCTCCTGACAACATGCTGAAAGCATGTGAGATGAAATGTCACCACCTTTGCCTCTATGGGACACCTTCCTTGCTGCTTCCAATACAGGTTTGCTTGTTCTTTTGGTAGACCATGCATGTTAAATATAGCAAAATCACTACCATAGGGTCTGTTCTGATTCTTGGTGACCAGCCACTGGGTTTCAGAAGCTGTAAATCTTTATAAAAGGAGACCGCTGTCTTTCTCCATTGGATTGGTTTGTGGATTCAAACTGCTGACCTTTTAATTATCAGCCCCAGGGCTCCTGGTTACATGCACCTACGTGATAAAATGAAAGTAAACATCAAAAATAAACTGAGTCTCAAATTTTAAAATACCTATGGACTGCAAGGAGAACAAACAAGTTCATCCTAAAGAGGGTGAGACCAGGCTGCTCCTTGGAGGCAAGGATTCTGAAGCTCGTCTGACATACTTTGGGCATGTTGCAAGGAAGGTCCAATCCCTGGAGAGAGATGTCATGCTTGGGAGCATGGAGGGACAGCGCAGGAGAGGAAGACCCTCAATGAGATGGATTGATTCAGTGACTGGGGTATTGGGGATAGGTGTGTCAGAAACAATAAGATTAGCACAGAATAAAGCAGGTTTTAGGGCTGTTGTACATAGGGTCACAATGAGCCGCAGGCGACTCAACAGCACATACTAACAACATGAAGGTTTGAAGTAATGGTCTGTTCTGGTGCTGCGACTCTGGATTCTCACTGCTATCCTGGCTGTTATTGGGCGCCGTGGTCAATTCTGACTAACAGCAAAGTCCTGTGGCAGAGGTGAGCAGTCCCATCGGCTTTTCTAGAATGTCTTCTTTAAAGGAGAAGATTGTCAGCATTCTTTCATAGATGGAGTTGTTGGGCAGATTACAATCACCAACCTTTTGGTAGTTAGCAGCCAAACATTTAACCAAGCTTTCACCACAGTGCGTTTCATTGCTCACATACATACATACCAGTAAGTTGAAACTCACTCTGAGTAACCTGAAAATCCGTGTGCAAGATTGCAAATTCGGGACAGAAGTGGCATTCACTGATCCTCCGTGTCCCTAAGTACTATTTCAAAGTCACCTGGTGGGACAACTGGAAGGTTGCACTACCCCGACCACATCCAGGTCTATGACCTACCTCTTAGACAGCCTGTGTTTCTAATTCAAACCTTATTATGGTGTGCAAACTGCGGTCCCTGAAATGATAATTTCAGAACAAAGATCTCTAGTCAAAGGTTAAGGGGGGGTGGGGGCGGGAATGAAGAAGTAGAAGAATTCCCTCTCCTAGAAGTAGATTCTAAATCCTATAAGACAAAACATTTCAGAGTTCTCCTCAAGGCGGTGAGCTGACCAAAGCTATATATGCACAGCAGAATTTCATATTCTGTAAAAGCCAAATGTCCAAACCCTTAAATGCATTTTTAGAATCATCTGGCAGGCGGACAAATGGGGCTTGGCAGTAGGCTGGGTTGTTGACAGTTTGGTTCTCACTCCTCCTCCCCAGCAACAAGGCTGATCCCATAGGGACGCCTCCGTGCTGGGTTGCATCTGCCCAGGGGAGCAAAGCCCAGTGCAACTCAGCAACAACTGTGTCTCCAAGGTAGCTCGAAGCCCAGGTCGCGGGTGGGCCCCTGTGTGTAAAAGTGGTGCCTTACTATACTGATGATACTATAGGTGCTGTTGAGTCAATTCCAACTCATACTGACCACAGATGACAGAGAAGACATGTCCCAGAGGTTCTCTCAGCTGTAATCTTTACTGACGTGGGTCACCTTCTCTCTCTCCCTCGGAGTCACGGTACTAGGAACTATAGCAATTCCTTTGAACACCTATGGCAGGTTCAAACTGCCAACATTCTGAGTTGCCACTGACAACTGTTGTACCCAAAGGGACACTTAATGCTACTGTGAATTTTGGAATCCAAAGTCTCAGATGCTAGACTTTGTTTTCTTTGACTTCTCATTTTAAAAAGAGATTCAAAGATTCCCAAAAATTTTTATGCCACCCTTCTGGTTCTGCATGGTTAAGTACTTCTTGGTAAAACATTTGGAGGTATTACTTTTAAAGAAGTTGAACCAACGAAACAAGATTAGACAAAGGGTAGAGAAGGAAGAGACTACAAGACATAATCAGTTATGGTAGCAAAGAATAGTATTTCTTCAACTCCAAGAGTAGGCCAATGCCTGGGGCTGCTATTATACTGGTTCCCAGAGAGCCTGGCGTTCTGCACTTCTGATAAACTGCCTATAATTGCCAGACTGCTGATCCATAGACCTTGCTTTAAGAAGGGAGTAAAGATAGCCTGCTTGGGTATCTGTGGATATGAGTAGCACAGCCAATCAGTAAAAATATCCCAAGTCGACAGAGACCAGGACACTCATGTTGGGAGGCCTGGCAGTCTAGTGAGTAGAGAGTTTCTCAGCTAACATAAAGGCAACGAATCTACCAGCAAATAAGAGGAATAAAGAGGAGAAATCTCCTCCTGTGCCATTTACAGCCGCTGAGGGCCAACTGTGAGTCTGCTTGGACTAGAGAGCACATAACAATCAGCTAAGCATATAACCATCCGAACCTCCTGGGACTCCAGGGAAGAATAAACAAAAAAACCCTGCTGTCATCGAGTTGATTCCAACCCATAGCAACTCTGTTAAGTAGTAGAGCTGCCCCTAGGGACTCCTGAGCCTGAAAATCTTCACAAAGCCGACTGTCACATCTTCTGAGGAGCTGCTGTAAATTTGAAACGCTGACCTTTTACTTAACAGCAAGGACTCAATTACTGCACCAGAAGGGCTCATTGGTAATAATAAAGTTGTTGTTGTGTGCTATCAAGTTGTCTACAACTCACAGGCATAGTTCAACAGATCTGAACCTTGCCCTATCCTGCACCATACACGCCCGACCCCAATGTTAAGTCATTGTGTCAATTCATCTCACTGAGGTTCATCCTCTTTCCAACTGGCCCCTTCTGACAACATATCCAAACGATGAGAGATGAACTTTCACTATCCTTGCACTTCCTCCAGAGAGACTTGTTTGTCCTTTTGGCAGGCCACGAGCGATTCCCTACTCTTCTCCAACACTACAGTTGAAAGGCATTGATTCTTCTTCATTTATCCTTATCCACTGACCAACTTTCAAATGCATAGGAAGGATTTGAAAAGACCATGGGTTTAATCAGGTACACCTTAGTCTTTAAGGTGATTTGTTACTCTTTAGCACCTTAAGGAGTTCCTGGCCAGGAGATTTCCCCAATACAACATGTTTCTTGATTTCTTAAATGCAACTATAAGGGGTGCTGATTGACAATTCAAGTAAAATAAAACAATTGACAACTAGGGGAGCTCTGGTGGCCTAGTGGCAAGAAGCTGCACTGCAATCCCAGAGGCGCACGGTTCGAATCCACCAGATGCTCTGCCGGGGAAGGAGGGACAATCTCCTCCTGTACCAGTCAGATCTGATTTGATGGTATACACAAACACAAATAATAAAATAAAAATAAAGTTTTTTTAAAAAAATGCTTAAAAAAAAAAACAACTCCAAACAGTTGACAACTATAGAGTCACCGTGGGAATTCAGTTGGTGTCTGTAAATCTCTCCACTGTGCCAAAGAACAATGCCATCAGTCTCCTGATTCAGAATACGGTCTTCTTAATTACTGGCTATGCATCAGAGAGCTGGACAATGACTAAGAATGACAGAAGAATGGATGCCTTGGAGTTGTGGTGCTGGAGAAGAGTACTGAACATACCATGGACCACCAAGAGAACAAACAGGACTATCCTAGAGTGGATGAAACCAAACTACTCCTTGGAAGCAAGGATTTTGACCTCTGTTTCACATAATTTGTGCACATAGCCAGGAGGGACCAATCCTTGGAGAAGGACATCATGCTTAGAAGGGTGGAGGGACAGCATAGGAGAGAAAGACCCTGGATGAGACGGATTGACACAGTAACTGGGGTAACAGTGAGACTGGCTCAGAGCTCTTGTGCATAGGGTCACTATGAATTGCAGATGATTTGATGGCACATAACACCATCACCACCACAATGAATCCTCAAAATTGTCACACAGTGGTAGTGTCAGGAATGGTATTCTATTATTATCAACACTGAGTCAAAAATCTTGCTATTCTGAAGTCTAGCAAGACAGTTTGAATTCCTGAAAAAGAAAAAAAATTGTATTTCCTAGTTTCCTTTCCCCCACCATCACCTTCCTCACGCTCGAATGCCCTGTTTGTGTTTGTGAAAAGCACAGTGCTCCTTTAGAACTTTAAGCTCAAGTTAGTGATAATAGAATGAATAAAATTTCATGGAAACACCCATCCCTTCTGGAGGAAATGATACTGTTAATATTTTTTTGGTAAATCACTGGTGTGCCCCTTTCTCAGAAAGAGTAGTGTTTTCTTTTAATTCCTTCTCTCCCCAAAGCAAGGCAAGCTCCTTTATTTCTCTCCCAAATATTTTGGGACATCCAGATCTGTTCATATAAGTACACAGAATTAATTGTCTCAATGGGCAGCTGCCCAATGTGAAAATGTCAAGTCCAATGCAATGGAGAAGAACCAACCTTGGACTGATTTCTGGGTCACTTGCTGTTCTGAAATTGCCATCCAGGGGTGTATTTTTAGAACCACCAAAAATGAGGTCCACCCTGGGGAGGGGAGTTGCTCTGATTTTGGCAAGCTCCTAATTAGCATATTAACTCTCACAAGCAAGTGGCCACAGCTGAAGCTGCAAAGTGCTTGGGGTCCCCTTCACTCTCTCACCAACCTCATTACTATGGTCAATGAAGGTCTCATGACTTAGAAGGTACCCAGCCCTCAACATAGCTAAAGCTTTGAAAGTCAAATGATTTCACAGCCTCACTGCTCCTTATAACAGATCCCCTTCCCCTGATAACCGCACAAACTCAGAAACTACAGGTCTTGCCAAACCATCTGACATGAACTTGAGAGTCCTTGAGCTTGCTTCACAAACATCTGTGCTCCCACGAATGTCCAGGCACGAAAGGTCAAGAGACTCAATTTTAATGACAAGCCTCTGGCAATGGCAGGTCAGGCCTGCTGGGACCTCGAGGCAGCACTTACCACTGACCTTGACCCTCCAGAACTGTAGCCCTTTCTGGCCCAGTGGGAAATGGGGTTATTTCTGACCCTGCTCTTTCGTCTCTTTTTCTTCTAATCCTCACGAAAAGGTGACTCTGAAAAACAAAAAAAAATTAATGAGATTTAGTGTTTGGCTCCATCTGAATTGTGTGTACTTTTAATTCCTAATTTAAGTGTCTTGGGAAGTTCAATGCCAGTAGGCGCTGAAGTAGTAATTATAGATTGTATCCAACTCCCATGAGATTAGGCCCAGGAAAATCAGCTTTTAGAAGATCTGAAGGCCATGTGATTGTGCACGATGCCAAACATCCAGCCACCCTGAGACAGAAATCTGATATCTGAACTCATTTTCTTGGTGCTCTATATAACTCAGGGAGCTCTGGTGGCCTAGTGGCAAGAAGCCGCACTGCAATCCTGAAGGCACACAGTTCAAGGCCACCAGCTGCTCTGTGGGAGAAGGATGGGCAATCTCTTACCATGCGATTAACTGCCTCTGAAAACCCACCAGAGGGTCAGCTATGGATGGGTTGGTTCCAAATAGACAGTACACAACAACAACATACATAACTCAGCAATATTTTTGTTATGTGCTGCTGAGTTGAAAGACTCATAGCTGATTCACCTGTGGGTTTTCAGGGGCTTTAAATCGCATGGGAGAAGATTGCCTATTTCCCTCCCACCAAGGTGAATTTGAACTATGTGCCTTCGGATTGGTAGCATAGACCTCCTAACTATGTGATACACATGGCATTGTCTTTGAAAGGAAAAATACCACCACCGTCAGGATTAGCGGCACCATGGGAGTGCCTGTCCCCGTGCTGCGGGGGTCACTTCTCCCAGAACTTGTTGTTTATCATAGTATCTCACACAGCACAAGCAGAGGGCTTTAGAGATGCACCAGAGCCTCCTTGGATACTCAAATCCGTGCTTGACTTGGTGTAAGCGACAGTTCCCCTACTTCTCGGCTAGAACCAGCTCCCCCGCCAAACAAGGAAACAGAGACCTCATCCTTTACTGGGCTTTGCTGTCATGAACTGAAGCCAATCGACTGCCTTACATAAAGTAGATTCAAGGTGATGACCAATGTGTTAGAGTAGAACTGTATTCCCAGGCTTGTTCCATGGCTGATGTGTTGGAAAGAGGTACTTTTCCTTGGAGGTGCCTCTGATGGGTGAAGTTCACCAACTTTTGGGTTAGTGGTCAAGTGCCCACTAAGCAGTCTCATTCCAATTTGCTCTAGTGCCTAGGTATGAGTTAACAGCTAGTTCTATATCCCATCACCTTTAAAAGAGAGAAGACAAGTTACTTTCGCTAAACCTTCATTTTTCATGTTGTCATTGTTGTTATGTTCTGTCAAGTAAAAAAAAATAAAAAAATAAGACCTCATCCATAGTTACTTTCCAAGGAGGAAGGTCGGCCTGTCTTGCCATTTGGGACATAACTTTCTAATAAATCTATTTTTATATCTTAAAAAATAATCAGGGGTGTATAGCTGTTGTATTGCTGTTGTTAGGTATCACTGCGTCGATTACAGCTCATTGTAATCCAAAGGAGGAAGGTCGGCCTGTCTTGCCATTTGGGACATAACTTTCTAATAAATCTATTTTTATATCTTAAAAAAAAATCAGGGGTGTATAGCTGTTGTATTGCTGTTGTTAGGTATCACTGCGTCGATTACAGCTCATTGTAATCCAGTCAACAGTAGAATCAAACTCTGCCCTATCCTGTGCTAGCCTCACAACCTCTGCCATGCTTAAGCCTACTGCTGAAGTGAATGTGTCCTCGCCCACAGATCCTCTGCTTTTCTTAGCCTGGTGTCTTTTTTTCCGAGGACAGATGCTCCTGACCACATGCCCAAAGTGTCTGTGTTGTGTTTCATCACCCAAGCCTCTAAAGAGCACCCTACTTGTATTTCCTCCACAATTTGCTTGTTTTTTATACAGTTCATGATGTATTTCATATTATTCACCAATGCCTCTGTTCAAAAGCATCAATTCTTGGCTCTTCCTCATTCATTTTCATATCATTTTCAGCAATAGGAAAAAATACTATGGCTTGGGTCAGGCACACCTTAGTCTTTTAACTGACATCCTTACTCCTCAGCACTTTAAAGAGATCCTTCAGAACAGCAGATGTCCTGAATGCAGCACATCTTTTGATTTCTTACTGCTGCTTCCATGGTGTCAACTGTGGAATCACCTAAAATAAAATAATTGACAATGTCAATCTTTTTTCAGTCTGTTATGATGTTGCCTGTTGGTCCAGTTGTGAGAAGTTTGGGGGTTTTATTTTTTAATTATTATTGTAATGGAAGTTTACTAAAAGGTTGGGTTTTCATTCACTCATTGTTGCACATTTTCCTTCCTCCCTCTTCCTTCCCCTTCCCCGAGTCCATTTTGCAGTGCACCTTTTGTTCCATATTGTTGTCATACACATAAGGCCTAATCATATATTCTTTATAGAAAGTTCTAATTTCTTCCAATGCAGTGTTCGTTATCTATAGATTTTTGTTTTCTTGATGTTGAGGTGTGATCTATATTGAAGACTGTAATCTCTGACATTCTTGAGTAAGTGCTTCAAATGTTCAATTTCTACGAGCAAGGTTACATCACCTGTGTAACATTGGTTGTTGATGAGTTTTCCTCCAGTCCAGATACTACTCTGATCCAGATGCCATATTCTTTATCATATAGTATAGCTTCTTGAGTGATTTGTTTATCAGATAGATTGAATATATATGGTGAAAGGATACAATCCTGATTACTGCATATCCTGCTTTAAACCACTCTATATCCCCTTTTTTCTTGCTCTGTGTACAAGGTTTGAATGAGTTCAGTCAAGTGCTCTGGAATCCCTACTCTTCTCAGTGTTAGCTGCAATTTATTATGATCCACATAGGCAAATCCCTTTGTATAGTCAATGAAACACAGGTAAACATTTTTTCTCTCTTATTATCTACCTTCAGCCAAGATCCGCTCACAAGCAGCAATTATATCCTTCATTCCACATCCTCTTCTGAATGCAGCTTGAATTTTTGGCAGTTGCCTGTCAAATTTTTTTTCCTCCCTGTGTCTTTATTTATTAAGACTCCAACAGCCCGTGTTCCTCTAATCATCCATGAAGTTCAGAGCAGAGAAGCCTCACACGCTTCTCCCAGGCCCTGGGGCTCCACAGGAGGGAAACGTGGCACATGCTGACTGCTCCTGTGGGAGGGCAGAGCTTCAGAGACCCAAGTGTGTGCACAGCCAGCGTGTTCATGAAGATCTGACTGCACCTCCACCTCTGACAATGTGTGCATGTTCTTAGGATAGAGCAGGAGCCACTTCTGGGCCTTAAAGGTACAGTAAGACTCCACACCCTGCTTGAAGGGCACACACTGGTCCTCCTGGTCCAGCACCAAGAGCGGCTGAGTCTTACCTGAGAGATGTACTTGATGATGACTGGATCAGCATCTGGGCCCACACACTGACAGGCAGGCAGTTCTGTAAGGGAAGCCAGGCTCCATCACATACCAATCAGGGATTTCAGGGGAGCCCATCATAGAGGCGATGTTGATCACTGGGTTCTGGGCCACACGGGCACAGCAGATCTCTGGGTATTGACCAATCAGGTGTGAGGAGAGGACGCTACCATGGGAACCACCCATAAGGACCATGAGGCTCACATTGAAGTGCTCCTCCTGGAGGATTCGCTTCACTGAGAACTGGACGTCCTTTCCATCCTGGTGGTCCATGTTGCCTGGGAAGGAGAGAATGCTGTCCTGGCCGAAGCTCTTGGAGCCCTGATAGTTCACCAGCACCACTAAAAAGCCTATCTTACAGAGCAGGGCCCAGAACAAGATCCAGGCAGCAACAAAGGATGAATGACAGTCTCCACAGGGCATGATCACAGTGGGGACCCTGGTCTTATCTTGTCTGTAGAAGGATCGCTTCAAAGTCAAGTCTGGAATAGTGCACGTGCTCTTGCTCTGGGGGTGGCTGCAGGACCTGGATGCCTGAGTGAGTGTCAGGGACAGGCTCAGCCGCCCCCAGAGACAACCAAACCACAGATTGTTTTTGCCTGCAGGAGGCAGGAACCCAACTTTCAGATGTAGGGGTTGGCTGGGTGTGCAGAACTGTGCCACGATAAGGTTATGGTCAATTGTGAAAAGTTTCCCACTTCCAGCTGGCTCTACAGTGGTCAGAGAAGTCACGCTGCCCATCTGGGTGTCCATGATGAAGAGGTCTGGGGAGCTGTGCTGTGCTGAGTCAAAGACTGTTTTCTGGTTGTCAGCCAACCAGTATCCCCGAGGCAGCAGCGTTCAGTATATCCCAGAGAAGTCCTCTCCCAGCTGCCAAGGCACGATGTCTACCACTACCAAAGTGACCTTGATGTACCAGTCATACAGACACAGCTGGCAACACTGGTGATGCATTTCAGGCATCTTAAAAACAAATTTCAGTACTTGACCTTTCCAGAGTGCTTAAGAGTAAGGATAGCAGTCTAGTGACTAAGGTGCCCCTGATCCAGGCTACAGTCTTCACAATTACTCGCTACTTAGCAGAGAGCTGGACAATGACCAAGAACAACAGAATAATTGATGTCTTTGAGTTGTGGTGTTAGAGAAGAGTATTGAACACACCAAGAGGTCTTTCCTGGATAGGGTGAAACAAATCTGCTCCTTGGAGACAGTTACATACTCTATCTCATTTCTTTGGGTATGTAGCTAGGAGGGACCAGTCCTTGGGTCCTTGGGAGAAAGATATCATGCTTAGAAGGGTGGAAAGACAGCACAGGGAAAGGAGATCTCAGATGAGATGGATTGACATAATAATTGAGGGGTAGGGGTGTCAAAAACAGTGAGACTGGCTCAGGATAGAGTAGGGTTCCCAGTTTTTGTGCATATGGTCACTATAAGTTGCAGGCGACTCAATGACACATAATAACAGCAACTTGTGTATGAGTAATATTAATGATATTTTTCATTAATTTTTGCACTTTCCTGGATCACCTTTTTTTTCTTCTAGAATGGTAACAAATGTGGATTTTTTTTTTTTTTAGAATGGTAACAAATGTGGATCTCTTTCAGTTGGCCAAGTAGCTGTCTTCCAAACATCTTGGCAAAGGCTAGTGACCACGTCCAGGGCTGCGCTGTATCTGCTTAAATGTCTCAGTTGGTATCCCACCAATTCCTGGTGCCTTATTTTTCTGCCAATGCCTTCAGTGCAGTTTGAGCTTCTTCCTTCATTACTATTGGTTCTTGTTCTTAAGGCATTTCCAAAAATGGCGCAGCATTGACCAATTCTTTTTGATACAGTAACTCTGTATTCCTTTGATCTCTTTTGATGCTCTAAGCATACAGTATTCTGCATCAGTATTGTAAACTTGAAAGGGTAGAGCATTTGACTGCAGTGTTATAAACTTGAGGCTTACATCTTTCTATTTTCTTCTGCTTCAGAAATTCTGAGCATGTTCTACACTTATGGTTTTCTCACCTCAGGTCTTTTCACCTTTCATCATTCTTTGACTTCTTTAGCTTTCCTTTGAAATCTTCTGTCAGATCTTATTTAGTCATTTTTTACTTGTTCTTTAGACGTTCAAGAGCACATTTCAGAGCATTTTCTGACATCCATTTTGGTCTTTACTTTCTTTCCTGTCTTTTAAAGGATCTTTTTAAATATTTATTCATGGATAATGTCCTTGATGTCAATCCACAACATATCTGGTGTTCAGTCATTAGTATTGAAGGCATCAACTCTATTCAGAAGATGACTTGTAAATTAAGGTGGATTTAACTCAAGGCTGTGTTTTAGCTCTTTTGGACTTAATCTGAGCTCACACGTGAGTCTTTCATGGTCTGTTCCACAGTCAGCTCATGGCCTTGTTTTGACTATTGCCACTAAACTTTTGCCACCATTCATATATAGTCAAACTGATCCCTGTTTAATCTATCAGGAGAATTCCATATGTATAGTTGTTATTACATGTCTTTTTAAAAAAGTATGTGCAAGAAATTAATCAACTATACAAAATTCTATGATGCAATGTCCAGCCTCATTTCTGTTACACAGGCCATATCGTTTGCATTCCAATCACCAATGCAAACATTAGAAGAAATTATCAATATTTTTGTCTTTATTGGTCAGTGTGTATTATTGAATACTAGTTGTATTAATCTTCAGAATATTGGTGTTGTTATTGTTATGTCCAGTTACCTGTGACTCATAGCAACCTGATGTACAACAGCTCTGAACCCTGCTCTATCCTTTGCCAATCTCATAGTCTCCAATAGACCTAATCCCATTTCTCCAGTCACTGAGTCAATCCAGCTCATCCTGGGTCTTCCACTCCTGCACTGTCCCTCCACCATTCTGAGCATGATGTCCTTCTCCAAGGACTGGTACCTCCTGTCCACATGCCCAAAGTATATGAGAAAGAGTTTCAAAATCCTCACCTCCATGGAGCAGTTTGGTTTCATCGTCTCCAGTACTGAATTGTTTGTTTTCCTGGCAGTCCGCAGTATGTTCAACAATCTTCTCCAGCATTAGAACTCAAAGGTATCAATTCTTCTTCTGTAATACTTAGTCATTGTCTAGTTATATGATGCATAGCAAGTAACTGAGAAGACCTAGACCATGGCCTAGATCAGGTGCACCTTACTCTCCAGACTGACATCATTGCTCTTTAGTACTTTGGAGAGGTCCCTGACAGCAGACTTTCCCAATGCAATCTTTTGATTTCCTGACTGCTCATGCCAAGGGTGTTGACTGTGGAACCAAGCAAGCAGAAGTTGTTAACAATCTCAATCACTTCTCTGTCTATCATGAACTTCCTTGTGTATGTATGGATATTATGACTGATAGTATTGTTCTTCAGGATGTTTAAATGTTCTTTTTGACATGTTATTGTTAGCTGGAATCAAGTCAACCCTCATCTTATGGTCTCATGCAGAACAGAAAACAGTACTTTGTCCTGCCCCTAACCCATGATCAACCAAGTGTGGATTAACATTGTGATTCATAGTTTTCATTGGCTGATATTAAGGAAGCAGGTCCCTAGAGCTTTTCCTCTTAATCCAGAAGCTTCACTCAAACAGGACGACAGTAACACTCAAGCCTCTGGTGACAAACAGGTGATGGCTATGTATGAGATGCACTGACTGAGAATTGAACCCTGGACACTTGAATGGAATGCAAGAATTCTACCACTGAACCTTACAAAACTTGTTATGCGATAGACACTATCTTAAGGTGCTTTATATAAATTCATTCGTTTACTTCTCATTTCTCCTTCATGAGATGGGAACTATTTCTATCCCCATTTGCAAAACAAAGAAAATCAGCTACGGATAGGTTAAGAAAACAGCTCAAAGGTACATACACAGCCAGTAAGTATAAATCCAAGAAGACTGTGGTGGCAATTGAATTAGCTGGACTCAGGGCTTAGTATACAGCACAGCACACAATCAAGTTGTTGATTGCCTTCAAGTCGAATATGACTTATAGCGACTCCATAAACAAAAGGCCTGAAGCCCCTCTACAACCATCGACATTTCTCAAAGTTCAGAGTTTCCGGAGGCATATTATTTAGGAAGTGGATGCAGCTACTTCTTCCAAACACAATCAAGAGTATGCGTTAAACAGGATTCTGGTTAAAACCTTGGTGCCTATTTCTGTGGGTTAATCTTAAATAAAGCTTATCTCCCTATCAGAAAAGTCCAAACACTTGTTCTCTCTGATTCAATGTCAAATTATGACCCACATTCTTTACACACCTTTAGTGAAGTTTGTTACCATGATCCCTACTAATCCCAACAAACAAGGTGGGCAAACATCTCCTGTGAAGGGCAAATATTATTTTAGGCTTTACACACACACACACACACACACACACACACACACACACACACTGAGATATTGAAAGAAAAAAACATGGAACATTTTCCCTTTCAAATATAGTACATCTAGAGATTATCTAATGTTCATTAAAAGGAATTTCGTTAATGAAAGATAACTGTTGTTTTTGTCAACTTAGAATGTTGTTGTTAGGTGCCATCGAGTCGAGGATGACTCATAGTGACCCTATGAACATCAGACATGAACCCTATCCTACCTTGCGCAGTCCGCATCATCTCTGACACACTTGAGGTCCTAACTGCAGTAATTATGTAAACCATCTTGTTGAGGGTCTTCCTCTCTTGGGTTGACCTTTCCAAGCTTGTTGTCCATCTCAAGGAGTATATGAGACAAAAGTTTGTCATCCTTGCCTCCAGGGAGCATTCTCTGGTGCACTTTTCCCAAGATACATCTGCTTTTTCTTTCGGCAGTCCATGTGCTATTCAGGGAGGTCTGATGGTGGAAGGGTAAGGAATTGTGCTGTCAACCCAAAAGCACGTAGTTAGAATTTGCCAGCTGCTCCACAGGAGAAAGATGAATAATCTCTTCCCATACAATTAATTGCCTCTAAAAACTCGCTGAAAGGTCAGCTACCAGACAGCCTAAAAAAAAAAAAAAAAAAGACAGCCTCAACTCGATGTTATACAACAAGAACATGGGATATACAGCATTTTTCTCCAATTGTTGTTGTGTGCCATCGAGTCACCTGTGACTCATAGCGGCCCTATGTACAACAACCCTAAACCCTGCTCTATCCTGTGTCAATCTCACTGTCTCTGACACACTCACTCTGATTACCCCAGTCACTGAATCAATCCACCTCTTAGAGGGTCTTCCTCTCTTGTGCTATTCCTCCACCCTCCCAAGCATGATGTCCCTCTTCAAGGACCGGTCAACATGTCCAAAGTATGTCAGATGAAGCTTCAGAATCCTTGCTTCCAAGGATGCCTCTGAGGAGCAGCCTGGTTTAACCCTCTCCAGGTTGAACCTATTCGTTTTCTTAGAAGTCCATGGTATATTCTATACTCTTCTCCAGCACCACAGCTCAAAGGCATCAATTACCTATCATCCTTAATCATTATTTAGCTCTCTGACGCATAGCAAGTGATTGCAAAGACCATGGACTGTATCAGACACACCTAAATGTCCAGAGTGACATCATTGCTCTTTCAGTACTTTGGAGAGGTCTCTGATAGCAGACTTTCCCAATGAAATTTATCTTTTGATTTCCTGGCTGCTGCTGCCAAGAGTGTTGACTCTGGAGCCAAACAAACTAAAGCTGTTAATTGTCTCAATATCTTCACCATGCATCATGATGCTTCCAATTGGCCCAGTGGTGAAAAATCTGTTTTCTTGATATTGAGCCTCAATCCATATTGAAGCAAGTACTTCAGGTCCTCCTGTTTCAGCGAGCAGGCCAGGGTTGTGTCATCTGCATAACACAGACTGTTGATGAATCTTCCTCCAATCCTGATGCCACATTTCTCATACAGCTCAGCCTCCTGGATGATCTGGTCTGCGTATAGACTGACAAGCCACATCCCTGGCGTACACCCTTCCCAATTTTGAACCATGCGGTGTTTTCTTGCTCTGTTCTGTAGACTGCCTCCTGGTCCAAGTATAGGTTTTGCATTAGCACGATTAAGTATCCTGGAATTTCCATTCCTCTTAGAATAAGCCACAGTTTGTTGTGATCCACACAGTCAAATACCTTTGCATAATCAATGAAACACAGATAGACATTCCTCTAGTACTCTCTTTCAGCCAAAATCCATCTAACATTAGCTACAATCTCTCTAGTACCATGACCCCCATATAAATCCAGCCTGAACTTCTGGCAGTTCTTTTGATGTGCTGTTCCAGTATTTTTGGATAATCTTCAGCAGAATCATGCTTGCATAAGATATTAATATTGTTCAATAATTTCCACACTCTGTTGGATTAACTATCACAGGTCATAGGCATCAATTATTTTCCGTCATCCTTGTTCACTGTCCTGCTCTCAGATGCGTGGAAAGTGATTGAAAAGACCTTGGCCTAAACTAAGCCCACCTTAAACTGATGTCTTCAAACTGGCATCATTGTTTCTCAGTAATTTGGAGAGGTCCCTGACAGCAGCCTTGCTTAACGTAATATGTCTTCTGATCTCCTGACTGCTGGTACCAAGGGTGTTGATGGTACATTCAAATTGAATGAAATAATTGGTAATTTCAACATTTTTGCCAACTCTCATGATGTTGCTTATCAATCCAGTGGTGAGGATTTTTGTCTTTTCTATGTTGAGAAGAGTCTTCAGTACATACTGAAGGCTGTAGTCTTTGATCTGCCATAAGCGTTTCCTCTTCACTTTCAGCAAGCAAGGTTGTGTCATCTGCATAACACATGTTGTTGTCTTCCTCCAATTCTAATGCCACGTTCTTCTTCATAGAGTGCACCTTTTCAAATTATTTGCTTGTCATGTAGAATAGGTAAGGACAGTGGATACAACCTGATGCACACCTTTCCTGATTTTAAACTATGCAGTGTTCCCTTGCTATGTTCATATAACAGCTTCTTGGTCTAGGTATAGATTCTGTATAAGCATAATTAATTGTTCTGGGATTTCCATTCTTCTTAATGTTGTCCTTGTTATGTGCCATTGAGTCACTTGTTACTCATAGCGACCCTTTGTACAACAGCCCTGAACCTGCTCTATCCTGTGTCTCTGACACACCTATCCTCACTACCCCAGTCACTGAATCCATCCATCTCATTGATGGTCTCCCTCTCTCCATCTCTCCACCCAAACATGATGTCCCTCTCCAAGGACCAGTCGCTCCTTGCAAGATTCCCAAAGTATGTCAGATGAAGCCTCAAAATTCTTGCCTCAAAGGAGCAGCCTGGGATCACCCTCTCTAGGATGAACCTTTTTGTTCTTCCAGCAGTCCATGGTATCTTCAACACTCTTCTCCAGAACCACAACTCAAAGGCATCAATTCTTTATCATCCCCAGTCATTGTCCTGCTCTTTAGCATACAGCAAGCAATTGCAAAGACCACGGCCTGGATAAGGTACACCTTAGTCTGTAGACTGACATCATTGCTCTTCAGTATTCCAGAGAGGTCCCTGACAGCCAACTTTCCCAATACAATTTGTCTCTTGATTTCCTGGCAGCTGGTACAAAGAGTGTTGATTGTGGAGCCAAACAAACTGAATCTGTTAACAATCTCAATCTTTTCACCATCCATAATGATGTTGCCTATTGGTTCAGTGGTGATAATCTTTGTCATCTTGATATTGAGCCTCAATCCATACTGAAGGCTGCAGTCCTTGATCTTCTGCAGCAATCGCTTCAAGTCCTCCTCAGTTTCAGCAAGTAGGATTGTGTCATCAACATAATGCAGGTTTTTGATGAATCATCCTCCAATCCTGATGTTAGTCATAAAATAATACATTGAATTTGCTTTAAAAAGTAAAAGGATTTCTTTTAGCTCTGTTTCAAACCTTTTTCTTGTGTGCATAAAAGGGCTGAGCATCAGTACGTCTCTGATTACCTTTATTTTCTCCTTTTTCCTTTGGACTCTGATGACTTCTCTTCCATCTCCCCATCGCACATACACCTTTAAAAAAAAGCGCCTTCCTCTGCTGCCTCTGAGTCTTTCCCAATCTAATTCTGCCAATAAACCTCATCCAAGACTTCAGTTTGTCCCATTCTATTTCCACGAAAATGCCACCTCTGTTTATTTTTTTAAACAACATTCAGGTCATTTATACATCCCCTTACTCCATCCCAACGTTCAGAAGTGCTTACTCTGTTTCCTCAGCCCCAAGTTTCTTCCCAGTTTTATTTACCATCATCTTTCTATTTCCTCTGATGTCCCCCTCAAATTATTCCTCACCTTCCCGCCTATACGGAGCTCTGGTGGTACAGTCCATAGAGAGTCACACAACTAAGACAAGAGCAGGGCCTCTTTGGTAGTTGAAATCCACCAGCCGTTCCACAGGAGAAAGCTGGGCAATCTCTTCCCATTCGATTTAAGGCCTCTGAAGACGAAGTGAAGGGTGGTCGGCTATGAGTTAGTTCCAACTCAACAGCTATGTGTATGGACTTTCCCAGCTATAAACCAAGGTTCATGCCTTAGCTAAGGCCTACCACTCTCTGGGAAATGACTTCCTTAATTCCCATTATAAAGATTCACCCATTACAACCTTTAAAACATCAACACTGTCACAAAGCCATCTACCATCCCTACTTGGGTCCCACACTTGCTTTGTCCATTTCCCCGGCATGTGACTCTACTTTTCTAATGGCAAGAACCACATTTTATTTTCTATTAGATTATTTGTGTATATGGTTTAATATCACCACTGAAAGCAGTCTATTCATTCTCAAAGTACGATAAGAAACAGATTTAAGTTAAAACACCAAATTTATTGCATAATATTGAACTATTTGCACACACATAGAAAATAAACATTTCATATAACTGTATATCTTTTTTTTAAATCTTGTATTATAAAGACTGAAAAACTACCAATTTAGCAATTGGAATAAGTTTACAAAACAAAAAGAGAAAGCAAAAATCTATAATCCTTCATTGAGATTTGTTGCTGTATCATGGTTCATAAATACTTCATTTTATATAAATAAGTCTTTTCTCTAGTTACTAGGAATTTAAAATTAGGCTGACATGGGTTCTTTGATCATGTAGAATTTTCTTATCCCATGATGAAGAAAGTCAAGCATGTCATTATTATAGAGATACATATATTTTGATTTAACCACAATCCCCCCCAAGTCCCACTGTAAACAAACAATTCAAATCTGATAAACAAAAGTCCCATATTAAAGAATAGTCTTAAGTCTTAGCAATTAGGGAAGAGGAACCAAAAAAAAACTGAATAGAAATTTTTCAATTTAAATAGAAATTAAAAAAAAAAAATAGACAGCATGCATCCACTAGGAGGAGGTGAAGGTGTATTGGTCAAGGAGCAAAGAACAGGATGAAGCAAGGAGAGGAAATTAAAGGAATGGAGGAAAGAGAATAGGAAGGAAAAAATGAGAGATGGAAAAAAAATTAGTGTGAGCTACAAACTTACAGGGAAAGTGACAAGAAATTTACTCTTTTCCTTGTAGAAGAGAGTATTTTTTTAAAATAATCAATTGTCTCCAAAAGTGAGATAACAGACAGGGGGGCAGACTTGTCACTTTACCTCACTGTCTAAGGGGCACAGCTGAGTAACAAAATCGGGCTGAGCCATTATTCTAAACTGCTTGGCATGTTTTTAAGGAGGTCCAGGAACTAGGCACCGGCATAGAAAGACTTTGTGTTTCTCAAGAACTTTTGTTTTGTTTTGGAAAAAGCAGGGTGTGTTCATAAAGGCTCTTATAAATTCTTCAAAGTTCAGTCAAAATAATGGACTCAGATGTGGGCTTTTGGACTTGGGAGTTTCTGAAATGGTCCTTGGCTCCTTTGGGTTAAGAGAATAGGGTGCCACAAAGCCAGGCCATTTCCAGGGGGCCAGAGAGGAGTTTGCATGCACAGGGAGAAGGGACAGATGGGTCAAAATCACCCTTGCAGAGGAATGAGAAGTGAAGAGGAGGCTAGGGAAGCATGGTGAGGAAAGATGAGGAGAGCTTAAGGAACCACTGCCACGTGATGCAGCAGGGTGCAACGGATTTACAGGTGCAAGAACACTGGCAGTTGGTTAAAAACCAAAAAAGAACTCCAAGACAAGAGTTAATGATCTGCCCCATCCTCCACCCCAACTTTGCCAATAAAGCTGTCTTACTGCTTACAATCCTAAAAACCACATCAACCAGGCTCAGGATTTAAAAGTCCCAACACACTTATACAATAAAAAAATAGAAATCACTCCCCATGATTTTTTTTATATAGGCCTCAATGTGGACAATGAGGGAAGAAGGGAAATGGGGCAAGCTGGGGAACCTAGGCCAAACTAAACCCTTCGTAGTTGTCAAGGGCCTGTGTCAGCCGAGCACGCAGGATTTCTTTGCTGCTGTACTTGGGAAGGTCAAGAAGGTTGTAGCAAGTGTGAGCCACCGGCAAGTACTCTTCCCCGCTGGCTGTGGACTGGATAACAATCTGCAGGCTCGCCATGCCGTAGATGGGGATCCTATCGCTGCCTGTCAGGAACACTGGAGACAGACAGAAAGCGTTAACAGTCAAGAAATGAGAGGTGTTCTCAGCTGTCCCTCTGAGAACATACGGGAACGCATGACACCTTGTGGCTCATGTGAGAAGTACAGTTACTTTAGTCATACCCAACCAAATAATGCCCACAGCGTTCTCATATCAAAAATGCCTCCAATCAGCTTTTTCTGTCATAAATTTTACAAGCCTTCAAAGCTTTGTTTTATGAAATCCATAATGAAAGGAATTACTGGCAGAAATAAAAAGGAACTGACCTCAGAGGAACTAAAAAGACTTTAAGGTCCTTCTCCCCTCAAGTGTCTGATGCTTAAACCATCAAACTGAATTTCCAAGTAGGGGCCTGTTTTGTGCTCCTTCCCTATCTCTCCATATACATAAACCAGAAGAGCTGTCACTGATATTATAGAATTCTTGTGACATGCACTGTAACTCTGCAAATGAGTTGGGTTTTGGGGGGTTGGTTGGTGTTTTTTTTTTTTTAATTTTTATTTTATTTTATTATTTTTGTGTGCGTGTACCGTCAAATCAGATCTGACTGGTACAGGAGGAGATTGTCCCTCCTTCCCCGGCAGAGCACCTGGTGGATTCGAACCGTGAGCCTCTGGGATTGTAGTTGCAGCTCCTTGCCACTAGGCCACCAGAGCTCCCCTCGGTTGGTGGTGTTTTTTTTTTTAAAAAAATCCGTTTGTTTTCTAGTGTTAGATAAGGGTTTTCATAGTTGAATTGCTGGAAATTACCACAATGAAATCATTAGTTACAGAGCACTTTCTAATAGTATGCCACTATCAGAGACTGCCATGTGTGAACATTCTTGCCCAAATCTCTAGAGTCAGTAAAAATGTCCATAAATCTAACAATCACTGGATTGGGTGTGGGGGCAGGGGGTGTTCAAAAGCTAGATTTCTAGGGAATCCCTAGGGAGCTGTGGTGGCCTAGTAGTAAGGATCTCTAATTGCAACCCAAAGACACATGGCCCAAATCCACTAGATGG
The DNA here is from genome assembly GCF_000299155.1 of Elephantulus edwardii. Taxonomy (NCBI): domain Eukaryota; kingdom Metazoa; phylum Chordata; class Mammalia; order Macroscelidea; family Macroscelididae; genus Elephantulus; species Elephantulus edwardii. The sequence goes on along the minus strand of NW_006400020.1, from coordinate 744,487 downwards.
TCCACAATGGACAATCTCCTCTCATAGATTTATTCTTTTGAAAACTTCCTTGAGAGTCAGCTAAGAGTCAGTTCTAACTCGATGGCACACAACAACAACAACAACACGAAGGGAAATCCCTACATGTAGCTTCTGACACACAGCAATGTCTTAGATTTCATTAGGAAAACAAACAAACAAAACCAACAAAAACCAAACATATACTTAATTACTCTCTATTATCAAAAAAGTTGAACCAAAATCACATGTGAGATTAAAATGTGAACAAATACCAGCTGGAGACTACTGATACATACAGAGAAATTTTTTCTTCTTTTCCAGTGGAAACTCATGAAACGTTTCCCAAAATAGTCTCACAGTGGGATGTGTGGCTGAGTAATCACCCTTGTAGATGGCAGTCTATCAAGAAAAAAAAAAACCACAACACAATCAGCAGCTTAGAGAAAAAGAAAAATATTAATAGAGCTTGAAGAATATTAGTATTTGTATTAAAGACAAAGAAATTTGAAACAAAACTCAGGGGTTCTCCACATCACCCTAAGGTTGAGAACACCTGGAAAGAAACTGGCTCTGGGCTGCCTCCCACAGAGCTCGGCTTTCCCAGTCAGGAGGCACCTTGTGCTGCACTTACCTCTTCCAGTTCCTCCCAGTTGTAGTTGCTGTTTCCCACCATCATGGCCCTCAGCTCTGAAGGCTGGAAGAGTTCGAGGACTTTGCCACCACACACTTTGAGGAAACCGCTTGAGAAGGCTGTGTACCACTCGTGGACTGAGACTTGGAAGATATAATTCACGTAAGCATCCACAAACTCTTGCCTGCCAGAAGACCGGAGAAAGAGAGTATATTTAGCCCAAAGTCTGACTGAGTTGAGGAAATTCTTGTATATTAGTATAAGCCGTTTTATACTATTACTGTTATTATAAACTTTTTCATGTTAAAAGAGACTGTGGGAGCTGGGAAGAAAAAAAAAGGGCATGTCTCACACCAGGAAGCATCTTAAAAAACCACAATGAATCTCTACTCTGAGCTCCCTGCCCACACCCTAGGATTCCATCGAGGTGCCAAGGAGACAGCGTAGGCCATATAGAAGAGGAAAAAATCAGGTAGACAGAGCATACCTGAGACTGTCCTCAAGGTTTATCTGAGGAGTCCCAGTTAAGGTTCTATTTCAAATTGTTTAAAAACAAAGAAAAGGCTTTCCTTGTTTAATATAATGTCTAAAATAGTGATCAGAGGCTACTTTACAACTCCTCATAAACAATAAGACCAATCCATCTCAGACATTTCTCTCTCTCATAATTCTTAGAAAATAACAACTTCTGGAAAGAATAGTCTCAAACATGGCTCTGTCTTATCATGATTCATAATAAGACTGTTGCAAATTAAGATACCACTGAACTATCATTTGTACCCCTGACCCTAGCATACATTGAAAAGTCAATTTTTTTTTTCAATGCTGGTGAGGCTGGAGGCCTCACTCACAACTGGATATTCCCCCCTATGAACTGCAGGAACCTTGGACAGCAAGTTGGAATGTCAACTGGGAGTAGAGACTGAAGTACTGAGGTGAGCAAGGTGTCATATTCAGAAAAGCAGAAATTGTGAGTACCCTTTTGACAAACTGGGCTACTGCAAAGTGAGTCACCCAGAGCACATGAGCACAAAAGAAAAGTACAGACTGGTCACTGTGACAATTCTCTGTAACATAGTGAAACTAGAGTTTAAAAGAGCCTACATAAAAATATGAAAATAAAGTTCATTGCTGGTGAGTGGATTCTGGCTCAGCCCTATAAAACAGAGTGGAATTTCCCCAAAAGTTTCCAAGGCTGTAAATTTTTACAGGAACAGACTGTCACATTTTTCTCCCAAGTAAGGGCTGATAGAAACTGCCCATATTTCCTTTGGCAGACATGTGCTTTAACCTGAGTGCCACAAGGGATCCTCTTCAAAGGGCACCAGTGGCACTTTGCTAAGGATAAACAGGGATTCAAATTAATAGGAGCCTAGATAAAGAAAAGGGAGCTTATTGTTGTTGCTGCTGATGGGTGCCATCGTGTCGAGTACGATTCGGAGCGACATTATGAACAGCACATGTGAACCCTGCCATATCCTGGGCCATATTCACACTTCTTGAAACACTAGAGGTTACTGTGGCAGTCACTGTGGCAATCCACATGACTGAGGGTCTTCTTCATTATGCCAGCCTTTTACCTTTCCAAGCATGCTGTCCGTCTCCAAGGAAGAGCCTCTCCTAGCAACATTCTCGTAGAATGTGAGGCAACACTGTGATACTCCTAGCAAGATGCCCGAAGTATGTGAGATGATTCTGGTGGCTTATTGGTAAGGAATTGCACTGCCAACATAAAGGTACATGTTTCCAATCCACCAGCTGCTACATGGGAGAAAAACGAGCAATCTTCTCCTGCATGATGAATTGCCTCTGAAAACTCATTAGAGAGTCAGCTACAGGTCAGTTCTGATCCCATTCTGCACAACAATTGATAATGAAAGGTTAATAACAGTGGAACGAATAAAGTATGTTGTTGTTGTTGTTATGGGCTGTTGAGTTACTTGTGACTCATAGCGACCCTATGTACAACAGCCCTAAACCCTGCTCTATCCTGTGCCAATCGCACTGCCTCTGACACACCCATCCCGATTACCCCAGTC
>NW_006400020.1:735543-741062 GCF_000299155.1 Elephantulus edwardii | reverse complement strand
GCTATGAGTTGCAAATGACTCGACGGCACATAAAAACAACAACAACAATTAAGTTAACTAGGAGAAATACAAACAATTTCCTGTCACACAATTTGTTGTTATGTGCTTTGTAGTTGGAAGTGACCCATAGCTGACCCTTTAATCAGTATTCAGAGGCCATAAATAGCACAATAAGAAAGTGTTCATCTTTCTACTGAGGACTAGGGAGTAGATGAGACCTGTGACTTAGCATTGGCAAAGTAATTCATCACTAAAGCTGCTCAAAAAAGTGCTGGAGGGTCATCTTGAGTTAGTTTTTTTTTTTTTTTTTATCATTAACATTTATTGATGGGATGATCTTGAGTTAGTTTTGACACAGCAGCATATACCATCAACAAAACATATGTATTTAGAGAACTCTGGCAATGTAGTCATGCTGTTGTTAAGTGCCACTGAACTGAATATAACTCATAGCAACCCTATGAACAACAGATTTGAACCCTGTCCTATCCTGCACCATCCTCCTCTTTTCTCACGTACTTGAGTCCATTGCTGTGGTCACTGTGTCAATCCATCTGGCTGAGGGTCTTCCTGTCTCTCACCAACCCTCAACCTTTCCATGCATGATGTCCCTCTCCAAGGAATAACATCTCCTATCATCTCTGCCTCTAAGGAGCACTCTGTCTGGCTGCACTGTCTCCGAGATCTATCTGTTCTTGGCAGTTCATAGGATATTCAGAATTCTTCTCCAGGCATCACAGCTTAAACATATCAATTTGTCTGTCATTTTTATTCACTGTCTAGCTCTCAGATACATAGCAAGTAACTGAAAAGGCCTGGCACAAATAGTCTTCAAACTGTTATCATTGCTCTTTCCCAATGCAATGTCCTAATCTCCTGACTGCTGGTACCAAGGACACTGACTATAGGTTCAAGTACAATCAAACCATTGGCAATTTTAATCATTTCTCCATTTATCACTATGTACCCTATCAGTGGGAATTTTTGTTTTCTGGATATGGAGATCTAATCCATATTGAAGTCTCCTGCAGCAAGCGCTTCAAGTCCTCACTTGCAGCAAAAACGGTTATGTGATCTGCATAATGCAGGCTGAAGACAGGCTAGAAGTATAGTTACACTGCTTTCAAATCCGCCAGCCTGCTCTGTGGGAACAAAATGAGCAATTTTCTCCTGTGTATTTTACAGTCTCCAAAATCTAGCTAGAGGGTAAGCTATGAGTCAGTTCAGAGTTTTGAGTCTTGAGATATGTATTTATCAAAATGAACAGATCTCAAGAACAATGCTGAGGTATAAAGGAATTATTGTTGTGGTGTTGTGTACCGTAGAGTTGGAACCAACCCATAGCTGACCCTCCAGTAGGTTTTCTGAGGCAGTCAATTGCACAGGAGAAGACTGCCCATCTTTCTCCTGCAGAGTGGCTGATGGCCTTGAACCACGTGCCTTCAGGATTAAAGCTTCTTGCCACTAAGCTACTACAGCTTCCTAAAGCAAGTATAACGTGATAATTTTAGTATGATAAGTTGATTTGACACTTAAAATAATGTTTAAGAGTCAGTGGCTCTGTTGCTTATAGAAAAACTTACTCAACTTCTCTGAGCCTGTTTCTTCATCTATAAAATGGGACTAATAACAGTATATAACTCATGGGATTGTTGCAAGGATTAAATACGTTTCTATACAAATGTTGTTATTATGTAGCATTAAGTTGGAGCTAACTTACAAGTGACCCTCCATCAGGTTTTCAAAGGCTGTAAATCACATGGAAGGAGAAAATGTCCACCTTTCTCTATCAGAGCAGCTGGTGGATTTGAAAATCTTGGAGAAAGTGCTACCAGAATATTCCTTATGGGCAAGGACGGCAAAGCCTCAAATCACATACTTTGAGCATGTTGTTCAGAGGGACCAGTCTTTGGAAAAGGACATCATGCTTGGAAATGTGGAAAGTCAGCAAAAGATTGGAAGCCCCTGAGGGACCAACACAATGACTGTAACAATGAGCTCGAGTATATCAGCGATGGTGAGAATGGCACAGCATAGGGCAAAGCTCATATCTGTTGTTCGTAGGGTTGCTGTGAGTTGTACTTGACTTAACGGCACCTAATAACAGCAACCACCTTTGTACTGGCAGCATAACTCCATACCACTAAGCCACCAGCACCACCAATTTGCAAGCAGTGCTAGATAATGAGTAAATGTTTTTTGTTAGTTACTCTACTATGTTGTTTGTAGCGATGAGATTTTATTTATAGATAGGAAACTAAAGACTATTAATATAAGAAGATATTTATCTTAATGTTTATTCAAAAATTCAAACCCTTTACCAGTGAGTCCATGCTGACTCATGGTGACCCTACAGGACAGTGAAGAACTGTCCCATAGGGTTTCCAAGGCTGGCATCTTTACAAAAGCAGACTGCCACATCTTTCTCCCAGAGTGCCTAGTGGGTTCGAACCACTAATCTTTCAGTCAAGAGTCAAGTTATTTAAGAGGTTCCACCAGCACCTCTTAAAACATATAAAATCATGAAAGGATAAAAATGTGAACACACTTTAACCATGAAGATACACAGACAGAAAATAATCACATGAGGAGATATTCGATATAACAGTCACTAGAATATCACTATCCAGATACTAAATTTAAAAAGCACCTGTCAATACCAAATGGTGGTGAGGATGGGAAGCAACTGCAACTCTTCCTCACTGCTGGAGAGAAAGCAAAATGGTACAGCTACTGTAGAAAACAATCTGTCAGTTTCTTTTAAAGTTAAACATACATTTATTATTCCATTTTCTCACTTCAAGTATTTTCCCAAGAGAAATAAAAACTTATGTTCACACAAAATCTGTAAACGGATTTCATGGCGGGAGTCTGTCTATTGGATAAGGAGTTGAGCTGCCAATAGAAAGGCAGATGGTTCAAATCCACCAACTGCTCCACAAGAAAAGATGGACAATCTCCTCCTGTGGGATTTACAGTATTTGAAAATTCATTAAGAGTCAGCTATGAGTTGGTTCTGCCTCGGCAAAGAGTCTAATTTCTTTTGAGATTATTCTTCATCATTAAAACCAGAAACACATGAAATGGAAACATAACTCAGTAATAAAAAAGAACAAGCCACTAGTATGTAGACCAAAATGAATAATTACGATTCATGTAATATTCATATAATGATACCCTTGGGGAAACAGTGGAACCACTGAGAGAGAAAACAGAGTGGCTGTCACCAGGACCACAGATGAGCGAGGGCCAAGAAGGGACTTTTAGGTGACAAAATTCCATATCTTGATTACTGTGGGATTCCTTATGGCTGTATTGTTTTGTCAAAACACCCTGAAAAGAGGTGAATTTTACATCAATTACACTTAATACTTGCTTTAAAAAAAGTAGCCAACTTTTAAAATTTTTGGAGAGAAGAACACCAAATTCTAAAAGATGAGGATATACTTCACAGTTTCTTCAGGCAAGGTAAACTGATCCAATAAAATGGACAATCAAATGATAGTCATCTTCTCCTCTATATAATACAGGGGCTAGCAGGCAGGCTCCATCTACTGTTACACAGTTACTAGGCATAGGGGTGAACTGGAAGACATCCAACAACAAGAAGAATTAGAAGGTCTGGGCTCTGCCTGTGTTTATTTCATTATCTTTTCCGGATTCTAAGTTTCTTACTTATATAAAGAGAATAAGCATTTCTAATATGCGTGTTGTTGTTGTTGTTGTTGGTTGGTGCTGTGGAGGCAAGTATGACTCATAGTGACCCTATGAACAAAAGAGCTGAACCTTGTTCTTTCCTATGCAATCCTCACACTTCCTGACAAACAAAAGCCCATTGCAGCAGTCACTGTGCCTGTCCACCAGGTTGAGGGTCTTCCTCTCCTTCGCCGACCTTCCACCCTTACCAGCATCATATCCTTCTCCTTGGAATAGCACTTCCCAGGAGCATGTCTAAAGTATGAGAGGTGAAGGCTCATCATTCTTGCCTCCAAAGAGCACTCCGGCTGTACCCTCTCCAAGACATAGCTGTTCATTTTCTTGGCCGTCCATGGGATGTTCAGTGCTCTTCTCCATCACAGCTCAAAGGTGTCAATTCTTTTTCTACCATCCTTATTCACTGTCCAGTCTTAGGTGCATAGTTAGTAATCAGAAAGGCTATGGCCTCAATCAGATGCATCTTGGTCTTCAAACTGACATCTCTGCTCCTCAATAATTTGCAAAGGTCCCTAACTGCAGATTTTCCCAGTGCAATGTGTCTCTTTATTTCTTGACTGCTGGTACCAAGGGTGTTAACTGTGGATCCAAGCAAGATGAAGCTGTTGACAGTTTCAATCTCCTCTCCATTCATCAAGATGACACTTATTGGGCCAGTGGTAAGAATCTTTTTTTTCCTGACATTGAGATGCAATCCACGCCGAAGGCTGCATTCCTTGATTTTCTGAAACAAGTGCCTCAAGTCCTCCTCACTTGCAGGAAGCAAGGTTGTGTCATCTGAATAACGCAAGTTATTGATGAGTTTCCCTCCAATCTTGTTGCCACACTTTTCCTTATAGAGTCCAGTTTCTCTGGTAATTTGCTCAGCATACAGATTGAATAGGTATGGAGAGAGAATACAAACCTGACACAACTTGCTTTCCAATTCCAAACCATGCAGTGCTCCCCTGCTCTGTTTGCACAAGAGCCTCCTCACCAGGTATAAGTTCCTTATGAGCACAATCAAGTGTTCTGGATTCCCATTCTTCTCAATGTCAGCCACAACTTGTCATGATCCACACAGTGAAATACCCTTGCATAGTCAATAAAGCACAAAAAGACATTCTTCTGGTATTCCTTACTTTCAGCCAGGATTCATCTGATATCAGCAATGATATCCCTTGTACCACAGCCTCTTAGAAAAGGATTTAGAAATCCTGCTTGAACTTCTGGCAGTTCCTTATCTGTATATTGTTCTAACCTTTTTTGAATGATCTTCAGCAGTATTTTGTTAACATATGATATCAATGTTATTGTTTTATAATTTCCATCTTTCTTGGGAATGGTAACAAATATGGATCTCTTCCAATCCATTGGCCAGACCTCAGTTTCTACTTACTACTTCATTACCACTGGCTCGTTTTCATATGATGTTGTTGTTGTTTGTCATTATGTGCCATCGAGTCGCTTGCGACTCACAGCGACCCTATGTACAACAGTCCTCAACCCTGCTCTGTCCTGTGCCAATCGCACTGTCTCTGACCACCCATCCCAATTACTCTAGTCACTGAATCAATCCACCTCATAGAGCGCCTTCCCCTCCTGCGCTGTCCCTCCACCCTACCAAACATTATGTCCCTCTCCAAGGACCGGTCACTCCTTACAACATGTCCAAAGTATGTTAGATGGAGCCTCAGAATCCTTGCCTCCAAGAAGCCACCCAGTTTAACATTTTCCAGGATGAATCTGTTTGTTTTCCTAGCAGTCCATGGTACCCTCAATACTCTTCTCCAGCACCACAGCTCAAAGGCATCAATTCTCCTTCT
>NW_006400020.1:733060-735248 GCF_000299155.1 Elephantulus edwardii | reverse complement strand
GAGCCTCAATCCATATTGGAGGCTGTAGTCCTTGACCCTCTGCAGCAAGTGCTTCAGGTCCTCCTCAGTTTCAGCAAGCAGGGTTGTGTCATCTGCATAATACAAATTGTTGATATATCTTCCACCAATCTTGACCCCGCATTTCTCCTCATAGAGCCCAAATCCTTCAGTGTCAATCAGATATCGACTCTATGCATTCCCTTCACTTTCTTTTGATGCTTTCTGGATCATTCAATATATTGCCCATAGCATCTTTCAATATTGTGACACAGGGCTTAAATTTGTCAGTTCTTTCAGCTTGAGAAATGCAGAGCAAGTTCTTTCCTTTTCATTCTCTAATTCCAGCTCTCTGCACATCCCATTATAATACTTTGCTTTGTCCTCCCGAGCTGTCCTTTGAAATCATCTGTTCAGCTCTTTAACTTTGACATGTTTTCCTTTAGTTTTGGCTTCTCGACACTCCAGTGCAATCTTTAGAGTGTCTTCTAACATCTATTTCAATTGTTTCTGTCTCATTCATTTTTGTAATGATCTTTTGCTTTCTTCATGGATACCCTTGATACCATCCCACAACTCATATGGTCTTCTATCATTGTTGTTCAATGCCTAAAACCCATTCTTAAGATGATCATGAAATTCACAAGGAATTGATTGAAGATCATATCTTTGTTTCTCTGGATTTATTTTCATTTTCTTCGGCCTCCATCTGAACATGCATATGAGTAACTGATGATCAGACCCAGAGTCTGCCACTCGCCTGGTTTTGACTGCAGATACTGAGCTTCTTTCGCGATTTCGTCCACAAATATAGTCAATCTGATTCTTATGCAGCCCATCAGGTGAGATTTACATGTAAAGCTGTCTTTTCTGTCTTTTAAAAAAAGGGTATTTACAATGAATAGATAATTGGAAATACAAAATTTAGTCATTCTATTTTCAGCTTCATTTCTATCACCAAGCCCGTATTTTTCACTACTGTTGTTCACTGTTTCCTACTTTTGCGTTCCAGTTACCAATTATCATTAATGTATCCTGATTGCATGCACAGTCAGTTTTGGACTGCAACTTTATTTTTTTAAAAAGTATCAATCTCTTCCTCTTTAGCTCTAGATGTAGGAGCATATATTAGAATAATGATAGATATTATCCTATCACTCACAACATTGTATTTCAAGATATAACTTGAGACTGACTTTTTTATTATGAATGTAACATCATTCTTCCTCTGATTTTCAGTACTTGCATAGTATACTGTATGCTTCTCTGATTCAAAGTGGCCAAAGCAGGTCCATCTCATCTGCACTTGTCTACCAGTTTGCTATATTGAGATAAATTGGGATTGCTATGAATTGCTGCACTGACATCTGTGCCACTGGTGTGTCAAACGTCATAAGGGTTTTCCATCTTTAACATGTTTTGGTGGTGCTCCCTGATTAAGACAGACTAGGAAGCAGGTTGGGCCATCTACTACTTCCTAAATAACAAGTGTTTGAAAACCCTATGAACACTAAAGAAAGAGGACAGATATCTCCCCCTTCCCAAGCATTATATTGTATCACGCTTATGTTTATTATAAATAAACATAATATTGTACATCACAGTCAACTTAATGACATATTAAGAGAATTAGCCAGAGAACTAAATGAATGAAGTATAGACACTTGCTAAAACACGGACAAATCTTAAAAACATTGTGCTAGGTGAAAGGGTATCATCCAGGAAGAGTGCAAAAGGTCATTGAAAAGACAGAAGAGGAAGAGAAGACCAAAATGGATGTCAGAAGACTCTGGAAATTGCACTGGAGGGCAGAGAAGCCAAAGGACAAGGAAGAATTCAAGATACTAAAGAGTTGAATATAAGATTTCAAAAGGCAGCATGGGATGACAAAATAAAAATATAATGATGAAATGTGCAAAGAGTGGGAATCAGAAAATCAAAAGGGCGAAACTCACTCAGCATTTCTTAAACTCAAGGAACTGAAGAACAAATTCAAACCTCGAGTTGCTATAATCAAGGACACTTTCGGAAGAATATTAAATGATCCAGGAAGTATTAAAAGAAGATGGAAAGAATATATGGAAAGAATACTACTGAAAGGAATTGGCAGACACAGAAGAATTTCATGAAACAACATATGAGCAAGAGCCTATGGTGATGAAAGTAGTAGTTCAGGCTGCTTTGAAGGAAA
>NW_006400020.1:730600-732494 GCF_000299155.1 Elephantulus edwardii | reverse complement strand
CTTATGCCAGGGATACATCCTATCTCCATACCTTTTCAACCTGTATGCAGAACAGATTATCAGGGAGGCGGGGCTCTATGAGGAGAAATGTGGGGTCAAGATTGGTGGAGGATCTAGCAACAATCTGCGTTATGCAGATGACACAACCCTACTTGCTGAAACTGAAGAGGACCTCTGCTTGCTGCAGAGGGTCAAGGACTACAGCCTCCAATATGGATTGAGGCTCCATGTCAAGAAGACAGAGATTCTCAACACTGGACCAATTGGCAGCATCAGGATGGATGGTGAAGAGATTGAGATTGTTCACACCTTTAGTTTGCTTGGCTCCACCGTCAAAACTCTTGGCACCAGTAGCCAGGAAAGTAAAAGGCGCATTGCCATGGGAAAGTCCGCTGTTAGGGACCTCTCCAAAGACTGAAGAGCAATGGTGTCTCTCTGGAGACTAAGGTGCCTCTGATATAGGCCATGGTCTTTGCAACCACTTGTTATGCATCAGAGAGTTGGACAATGACTAAGCAGGATAGAAGGAGAATTGATGCCTTTGAGCTGTGGTGCTGGAGAAGAGTATTGAGAGTACCATGGACTGCTAGGAAACTAGGCAGCGTCTTGGAGGCAAGGATTCTGAGGCTCCGTCTAACATACTTTGGACATGTTGTAAGGAGAGATAGGTCCTTGGAGAAGGACATCCTGCTTGGTAGGGTGGAGGGACAGCGCAGGAGGGGAAGGCCCTCTATGAGGTGGATTGATTCAGTGACTGGGATAATCGGGATGAGAGGGTCAGAGACAGTGCGATTGGCACAGGACAGAGCAGAGTTTAGGGTTGTTGTACAAAGGGTCACGATGAGTCACAAGTGACTCGACAGCACATCACAACAACAACAGGTGAAAGTTGTTGTGAGGTGCCATTCAGTCCAGTATGGCACATGGCTACCCTATGAACAACATATCTAAACCTTGTCTTATTTATTCTGTGTCATCCTTACAATCTGACACAAAAGCCCATTCCTGGAGTCACTGTGCAAATCACCCTGGATACAAATGTTTATGTATCTTATATATAATCTGCAAAATAAGCAAATACAGAGAGCTAGAAAGTAGATTAGTAGCTGCCATGGCTATACAGAAAGGACAATGGAGACTGACAACTTAACTGAGGTCTCTTTTTGGGATGATAAAATGTTTTAGACATAGAGGTGAAGGTCATACAACATTGAGACTATACTAAATATCACTGAAATGTACACTTTAAGATGGTCAATTTCCATCTCAAAAAAAAATAATAATAAAAGTGAGTTGACCATTCTTCATTTGATCCAAATCCCAGCTCTAATTTCTAGTATCCAGGTCCCTTGGGAAATTCAGGTACTCTTCTGATAAGTGATTAGTTCTTCATCTATGTGGTATGTGTGTAATATACCACTGAGTCAGAATTGACTCATAGTTGACCCTCCAGTGGGTTTTCAGAGGCATGGAGGAGACCAGCCATTTTTCTCCCTCAGAGCAGGTGATGGATTTGAAAAGTATATCCTTGGGTTGCCAGCACAACTTCTTACCACTAAGCCACCAGAGTTCCCTCTTCATCTATAAAAGGGGATTATAGAGAGCGAGGACACCGCGCGAGAGCACCGCAGCGCGAGAGCGAGGCCCCCACACGGAAGAACGCTGCCGCCAGACGGGAGAACGCCGCTGCCAGACGGGGTTCCACCGTGAGAGGGACCTGGAAGAGACCCAGGAAGAACAACAGCCAGCCACCTACCACGGAACTCCAGAGGAGCGAAGACTGTGAGACCCCAGAGGAACGAAGACTACCCGACACTGTGTGACCCCCCCCTGCAACCCACACCTGTGTGACCCTTAACACACAGGGTGCTGCTGCATAAACCCCCAGCAGCGC
>NW_006400020.1:725254-728179 GCF_000299155.1 Elephantulus edwardii | reverse complement strand
AAGAAGAACAAACTGGGGAGGAGGGTAGAGAGAATGGTGCAGCAATGAAGGAATGAAAACCCAAAATCCCTGTAAATGTTCATTAAAACTAATAAAATTTAATTTAAAAAAGGGGGGGGGATTATAATAGTGCATCTCTTATAAGTTGTTATGACGTTAATATACGTAAAGCCTGTACAATTTCATATGACACATAGTAAATGTTCAACACATTTCAGACATAATTATTATTAATTTTATTAAAAAGATAAAGACCTTAGTAGGAAGGTCAATCCTTCTCTCATAAATAACAAAAAGAAGAAAATAGATTTCATATGTCCTTAAATCTGTGATTCCTTATTATCAGAGAAAAATTTGGCCTTTATTCATAAACAAAGGAGATCAGTAAACTATCTTGTTTTGGATTCCTCAATATAAATGGAGCTTTGAATTTCCTCTCAAAAATGAACTTCAATGTGACATTATGAATATACACAAAAAGTTTATTTCAATTTCACATCTCAACAATCTGAATGAGGCAAAAGTAACTTTTTATGTTCTTTTTTAAACTTTATTATTATTTTTTGTAGATGTACCGTCAAATCAGATCTGACAGGTACAGGAGAAAATTGTCCCTCCTTCTCCGGCAGCGCATCTGGTGGATTTGAACAGTGTACCACTGGGATTGCAGTACACCTTCTTGCCACTAGGCCTCCAGAGCTCCACAAAAGTAACTTTTTAAAATCATGCAAAAAATAAAAAAAAAAATTAAGAATTCAGGCACTGTGCTCACTTCGGTAGCACATATACTAAAATTGGAACGATACAGAGAAGATTAGCATGGCCCCTGCGCAAGGATGACATGCAAATTTGTGAACTGTTCCATATTTTTTTAATAAACAAGAAGAAGTAATGAAAAGGGTCACTTTTTGTGACTAGTAATGCAATGATGTTTTATTCATTCAGCAATGGTTGCATTGCCAATGTGGAGCAGACCTTAAGAGAGCAGAGGGATGGGTGAAACTGAGAAGGTATTATGCTAAGTGAAGGAAGTGAGACACAAAAGGACTAATGGGCATAGAACAATGGTAATTAATAATACAAAATGTAATGTCTGTGAATGATTATATAAATGGTAATTAATAATACAAAATATAATGTTTGTGAATGATTATAGGCAAACCAATAGATTTTTTTATAAAAAGGGAATAAAATTTGCCCTGGTAGTAAAAAAAAAAAAAGAATTCAGGCACCATCTTTTTTCATTTTTTTGACCTAAAGACACCCTCAAACAATCAATATTAGACTAAATTAGGGGATGGAAGGCATCCTATAACAAAAGAAATTAGCTGGCTAGAAATCACCTTCAGATAATAGGTTTTTAGACCAGGTCAGTCAAAAAAGAGAATCAGAATTACATATCACATAGGCTAGATTATTATTTAAACTATATGTTATTTAAATAAAAGTAAAAAGGAAAAGGAAATTGAATCAAATTCTTAACTACTCATTTCTTATACAAATGAAAAGAAGGCAGTCAATAATTTTCTAGGTCCCGTAAAAGCAAAATTGATTTAAACAAAAATATGGAGCTTAAATATTTGAGAAATAATTTCAGCAAATATGTGAAAATCTAAGAGAACTAAAAAACCCATTGGATTCAATATCTATAATAAATGATCAGATTAACAATAAACATTAACCCCCTGCTGTCATATTAATTCTGATTCTCAGCAACCTCTGATTTGGAGATCAGGTTTCCAAAGCTATAAATCTTAACAGGAGAGACTGCCTATCTTTTTCAGGCAGAGCATCTGGTGGATTCAAATAGATGGCTTTAAGATGATCAACACAACATACTAAGCACTATGCCACTATCGATAATTAGTAACAACTGCTAGACAGGAGCAATAATCAAAACACAATGGATAATTCTCTCCATGGTAACAATAAAAATAAAAACTCTGTCAAGTTAGAACCTACTTATAGTTGAACCTCCAGCAGGTATTTAAAGGTTATAAATCATGTAGGGCATTGTCATTCTTTCACCATAAGAGTTATGTTGTTTCTCAATGGAGAGAGGCATTCCCTTTAAGAACAGGAACTAGGCAAAGATGCCCACTATCACCTCTCTTATTCAATACTGTTTTGGAAGTCTTAGCGATAGCAATAAGACAAGAGAAGAGAATAAAAAGTATCCAAATTGGCAAAGAGGAGGTAAAATTATCTCTCTATGTGCAGGACATGATAGTATACTTAGAAAACCCTAAAGACTCAGCAAGAAAACTATTGGACACAGTGGACTAATTTAGCAAAGTAGCAGGATACCAGATCAACATACAAAAATCAATTGGATTCCTCTACAGTGATAAAGAGAATGCAGAGCCAGAACAAAGAAAAACAATACCCTTCACAATAGCTAATCACAAGATTAAATACTTGTGAATAAATTTAATCAGAAGCACAAAAGATCTATTCAAAGAAAATTACAAAACATTACTACAAGAAACAAAAAGTGACCTTGAGAAGTGGAAGTATATCCCTGGCTCATGGACAGGAAAACACAATATTGTGAAAATGGCAATATTACCAAAGGCAATTTACACGTTTGATGCAATCCCAATACAAATACCAATCCCATTCTTCAACGAGATGGAAAAGGTAATCTCCAGTTTCGTTTGGAATGCAAAGAAGCCCCAAATAAGGAGGTATGTCACTCCCTGATTTCAAATCCTACTACACTGCCGTAGTGGTCAAGACAGCATGGTACTGATACAATGACAGGCACATAGATCAATGGGATAGAATTGAGAATCCGGAGATCAGCCCATCTATCTATGGCCAACTGATTTTTTATAAGGAGATGAAATCAGTTAAGTGGGGGAATGACAGCCTTTTTAACAAATGCTGTTGGAAAAATTGGAAAAATATCTGCAAAAGACTCAA
>NW_006400020.1:703819-724369 GCF_000299155.1 Elephantulus edwardii | reverse complement strand
TGGTATATTCACACAATGGAATACTATGCTGCATTGAAAAACAAGGAACTCATGCAATATTATTCAAAATGGGTGAGCCTGGAGGACATTATGCTTTGTGAAGTATCCCAGTCACAAAAGGACAAATACTACATGGTGCCACTGTTGTAAAACAGGACTGACCTTAGGGTTGGGGAGAGACTGAGAAAGATGGTTTCAATAATGTATATTGCATTGAGAGAGAAAACTGTTTAAGAGGGATATGTGATTAGGTATTTTTGTCGTGACAGGAGTCTAGAGCGAAGGCTACATGGTGGAGTGGACATGGGGGAAGGTTTGTAAAACAATGAAAGAATTTTTCTTTTACTTTTCCAAAAGGGTAGTGTTCTGGGGGGAATGCTTGGGAGGGGAGAAATGTGCAAAAATGAATGAATGGAAATCCAAAATACCTGTAAATTTTTTCTGAAATTCATTTTAACAACTGGGATCTAGAGGGAAGAGAAAAGACCAGAGAATGGTCAAAATTATTGGGGCAGCTATTGCTGCTAGTTTAGGGCCTGTGTCAGGAAAAGGAAGTCTTACTCATAAACAATGCTGTCCAAAGATACTAAAGGAGGTCAGAATTGCTTCCACTGTGAAAAGCTGGGCCACTTCAGTAGACAGTGTCACAGACGAGAGCCACAGATAGGCTAGGGAGTAGAGAGGAAGCTCCCACTCACTTTCTTTAAGTGTGGATCTGAAGGACACATGGCCAAGGGCAGCCCACATCAGGGCCTCATGGCTGACAGGACTGACAGGCCCCAGCTCCCAGCTGGAAACAAAGGAGGACACTTCAACAATTCAGATCCTCCCAGAAGAGCTGTGGGTGAGCATTAACATTACTGGTAAGTACATTCATTTTCTCCTGGACACAAGAGCCTATTATTTGGTCCTAAAAGCCTTCTGAAGTCCCAACTCTTCTCACTATTTCTTAGTTGCTGGAATTGACAGAAAACCTCATAAGCAGTTCCTTACTTCACCTCTGCCTTGCAAGTGAACTTCCAAACTGTAAAACAACCCAGTGGTAGATGGAATTTGGTCCAGGACTTAAGAACAATAAATGACATAGTTCAGCCTCTACATCTTGTGGTTCCTAACCTTTATACTATAATAGACAAAGTGCCAGTCTATAAGCCTTTTCTTTTAAGAACTACCTTCTCTCTGTAACTTGATCTGTGCCACTGTTAGAACCTCTACTTGGAATATTATTGCTTTTAATTTTTGACTCATGTACTTTTAACTTGTTAGTTAAATTTGTGTCTTCTGGGCTACAACAGTTTCATGATGCATCTTCAAGGATATGAACATGTATGGATAAGCACAACTGATAACAGTGCATCTAAATTCCAAAATCAAACTGCATAATAGTCTACATGTTTCCTATTGCCAAAGGGGCCCTTTAGAGTTGTGAGAGAAGATCTTCACCCTGAAACTTACAGCGTCCCTTTTCAGCAGGAAGAGCTAAGAGAATGTGCCATCCCCTTTTCCTTATGAATCAGGGTGAAATCTCTCTCAGGGAGGAGTGACAGGGAATGGCAAAGGACACACTGACAAAGGAGATTAATCAGAAGTGGTTTGACAAGCACTGTGGCAATGGGACAATTAAAACAGACTTTCAAGGAATATTCATCCTGAATCCTTCTGATCATATGGAGATTTTTGAAAGTATTTCTTTGAGTTTATTATGTTTAATTTGTTTGTGTATAAAGGCTGCTCATCTAGATGATAATAGAACTATGATTAAAAAATAAAAGGGGGCAAATATGGGAAGCCAATACTAAATATTTGTAATAAACGGAATGCTATTAAATTAAAAAGAGGACAAAAAAAATAAAGGAAAATAAAGACTAAAAAAAAAGAGTTATGTTGTTGTTGAGTACCATAGAGTCACAACTGACCCACCCTCCAGTGAGAGTTCAGAGTCAGTTAACTGCATAAGAGTTGACTGTCCATCTTTCTCCCTTGGAGCAGCTGGTGGATATGAACCACGTGCCTTTGGAATTGCAGTGTGAATCCTTACCACTAGGCCACCAGCACTCCCAACAGATCTGTGGATTCAAATTGCCAGATAGGCACCACCTTTAGAGAAGCAGTACTACTCCCTACAGAGCTCCCCTAGTAACAACGTTGTTGTCATGTACTGTCAAGTTGGGACAACACATATCTGACCCCTCAGAAGATTTTCAGAGGCTGCATATTTATAAAAACCTTGAAGGAATAATGTGTCTATCCTATATGGTTAAAAAAAAACCAAACCAACAAAGACCACAAAACTGTACTAGGAAATGTTAAATATTAGCCCCCTGAGTGATAAGAATGTATTGTGACAAGAGTGCCATTTTTTCCCCCCAAGTAATTGTTAACTTAGCACAATTCAAATAAAAACATTGACTGGAGTTACAAGGGGGGAAATTCTAACAGTATTTAGGAAAAAATTTAGATTTTTATCTTAGACTACAGACTCTAAAACATTTACGTGAAAATGTGTGATTATTGTTGTTTTCAGATGCCACCTAGTTGAGTATGACGCATAATGGCCCAATCAAAAAGAGATCTGAACTTTGTGCCATCCTCACACTTTCTGACATTCTAGAGCCCACAGCAGCAGTCACTGTGTCAATCTACCTGGTTGGGGCACAACATATGTGGAAAGGCAGAGGGATAGCAAAGGAAAGGAAGACCTTCAACCAGGTGGACTGAAAAAGAAGTAATAAATATTTATTCACTAATTAACAGAGAAAGGCTAAGTTCAAAGTTATAAGACTAAAAAAAGTAATCAACAGGCATGGTAAAGCAATATTTAAGAAATTATAAAGATTTATAAGACATGTACCGCTCCACATTCTCAGAAGCAAATAACAGACTGGAAATAAAATTTGTCTCAAATATGGATAGCACCACTTCCTAAACAATATAACTCCAGAAGCTCTATGAAGTTTGACAAATGTAGACAGTTGTAGAGGGGCTTCAGGCCTTTTGTTCATAGGGTCACTGAGTCATGCTCGACTCGAAGGCAATCAACAACAACAACATGGGTAGCCAAGAGTTACTATTTTAATATAAAGAGTTCATACAAACCCCACAAGTCATATAGTTATAATAGAGAAATGAATAAAGGACATTAGGAGAGAAGGTAAAATTAAGGATAAATATTTGCAGGCCCTGCCTAGGGCAGGATATATCCCCAAAATGGGCAGCAGGACAGGAACAAGGGCCTCACAAAGAAGACCACAGGGACACATTCTTAGATGCAAACACAGCCAACAATGTTCCCACCTCTGACAATACTTTAATTTCAGGGTTTTCTACCTATGAGTGTATCATCATGCTTCCTAGAATACAGGGGCATTTACTATGCCCTATAAAATGTCCAGTGGTTTCCACCACTTCCTAACGGGGTTGATCCTGACCCCCCGTTTCCTAAACTACTTATCTGATAGTTCCTTAGAAAGCCATAAAACATGCAAGCTACCATCGAGCCAGCAACCTCCCTTTGTTTCATCAAGGAAGGTCAAACACTATTATTCATAAATCATTTTTAATCCATTATAGGCCAAAGTTACACAACAAAGCACAAAGTCACCGTTCAGAACAACAACTCATAAAGGGCAAAACACATTACACAACTGGTTGGCTCAGAGCATTTGCAGAAAACTAGCGAGTTAATGCTCATGTCCCAGCACAGCAGTCACTTTTCCTGCCTGAGTGTTTGCGCTCCGTGCACACACAACAGACAAATTAACATACAAATACACGTATGGAACTTTTTCTTAAAGGAGAAACTCACCTGAGCTTTTGAAGAAACTAAGAACTTATAAAGATGACATGAAAGGTACTCTCAATTTTTATGATCAGAGTAATGGATAAACAAAATGCATGTATATACAATGAAATATGATCCAATTTAATAGCATGTAGAGACATTAAATTCTGATATGTGCTATGATATGAATGAATTTTAAAAACACTAAGTCAGATACCAAAAAGGCAAACATTATAAGATCTCACTTAAAATATGTGTAAAAAAACCCCCCTTAAACTCTTTACCAGTGAGTCAGAACCAACTCAGAGGAGCCCCTCCAGTGCATTTTTTAGAGGCTATAAATCACACAGAGAATACACACCTTTTCTCCCTTTGATCCTCCAAAAAGGTGTCACCTCATTACACCACCACAGCTCCCTTCTCATAAATAATTCATGTATTATTTTGTCTGAAATCTCATACAAAAGGTAAGGAACTATTTGAAAGACCTAGAAGTACTTTTGTGTTGATGTGCATCTAAAATTAAAAAGGTATCATCAAAACTAGAAGAATAATCTGACAAATAAAATTATTTTGTTGTTCTTGTTATGTGCCATCAAGTTGCTTACAACTCATAATGACCCTATTAGTTCAACAGCCCTGAAACTTGCTCTATCCTGTGCCAACTGTACTGTCTTTGACACACCTACCCTCACTCACTACCTCATTGTATCAATCCATCTCATTGATGGTTCCTCCTCTCTCCGTCCCTCCACCGTTCTGGACTGTAAATTTCCAAATTCTAAAAACATTTTTAGGGCACAGAGAATCAGAAGTCTGTGCACATGTATACCTAAAGATAGATTTGCTATTACCACAAGTACCTATATGGACAAAGAAAGGAAACTACTTCTAGCTCTGAGAGATTTTATCAAGTACAAGTTTTGATTGCAACATCTACTTGAGATAAAATTGTCTCATAATAATAGCTACCTAAAGTCATGATAATTTCTCTTGGATTATCTACAACTTCTGCAATATTTAATTTAATTCTTATGCCTGAAGCTGGGGAACATTTTACATGTCTGCAGTATCAAAGTTATTAAGACAAAATCTAGAACTTTTAACAGTCATTTCATAAACAGGAGTCCAAGTGCTTCCTCTATTATAAAAAAAATCACTAAGATGAACAAATTTGTACTCTGTTGTTTGAACAAATTTGTACTCTGTTGTTTGAACAAATTTGTACTCTGTTGTTTGAACAAATTTGTACTCTGTTGTTTTTACTTTCTCTGAAAATGAGACTAAAATTTAGTTGCAAACCTGGTCTAAGAGTTAAATAACAGAGAAACCAAGAACTCGTAACAGCCCTGAGGCTGCACTGACCTGTTATCCTTACACACATTCACCGTTTCTCCCCCAGGAATCAGTTTCTTCTGTTCAATCACTCCATAGCTTTCTCGACAGATCTGCAATTAAGTGGAGAAAAGAAAACATATCAAGTCTTTTCTTATCATTTGTGCTTCAGCTGAATGAAGGAAGATTAGGAACAAACATAGCTGTTGTTGCTGTTAGGTGCCATTGAATCAAATACAACCCATAGAGACCCTTTTGAACCAAAGATCAGAACTCTGCCCTATCCTGCGGCATCCTCACACTTCCTGACACATTAGAGCCCACTATGACAATTACCATGTCAATTGATGGTCTTCCTCTCCTTTGCTGACCCTCTGCCTTTCTATGCATACTTATGGTAGCTTTATTGATTATTATCACAGAAAATTCTTGGGGTGAAAGATACAACATGACACGATCAAGGAGCTCCTTGGAGGTAAGAATAGTGAAACTCCATCTCACATACTTTGAGCAAGTTGTTGGGAAAGGCCAGTCCTTCAAGAGGGCATTATGCTGGAAAGGTAGCAAAGTCAGCACAGGAGAAGACTCTCAAAGAAAGAGACTGGCACAGTGACTGGAATGGTGGGCTTGAGTTTGTCAGAGATTATCAGAGACGACCAGGGTTCAGAATACGGCAGGGTTCAGGTTCATTGTTATAGGGTCACTCTCAGTGTTTGTTCACTTCATTGAACTTAACAACAACAATAACAAGGTAATTTCTGTCTTAAGGCAAAAGTAAAGGTATGATTAATCTATATACTTAAGGAACTCTGGTGGCCTAATGGTTAAGAAATTGTGCTGCCAACTCAAAAGTAGGTGGCCTGAATCCACCAGCTGCTTGGTAGAAAAAAGATGGGCAATCTCCTCCTGTGCAATTTATCACCTCTTAAAATGTGCTGGAGGGGGCAACTATAAGTTGGTTCTGACTCAATGGTACATTAACAACAACAATAAAAGTTACCTACGTACTTAAGAAGAAGACTACTGAAACATCCAAAAATAAGGCAAATTTTGTCTTAAGACATGGACTTACCAAAAAATGCAATTAAGAAGAAAAGACAAAAACTCCAGCAAAGAAATATTTTTGCATAAGGAAAATGCATGTTTTAGTAATCTTTTACGTATATGTATTATTGCTGTTGATTGCCATCGAGTTGAGCACAACTCATAGCAACTCCATGAACAAAAGACTTAATGCCTTTATAAGTTTCTCCAAGTTCATAGGGTTTTCATAGGCATGTGGTTTAGGAAGTGGATGCCATTCATTAAATATAAGTTGTGCATGATCCAGGCCATGGTCTTCACAACTACTTGCTATGTGTCAGAGAGCTGGACAATAACTAAAGAGGACAGAAGAAGAATCAATGTCTTTGAGTTGTGGTGTTGAAGAAGAGTATTGAATATACCATGGATTGTTAAGAGAACAAACAGGTGCATCTGCAGAAGGTGAAACCAGGTTGCTCCTTGGAGCAAGGATTTTGCAGCTCCATCTGACATACTTTGGGTATGACGCCAGGAGGGACCAGTTCTTAGAGAAGGACATCATGCTTCGAATGGTGGAGGGGACAGTGCAAGAGAAGAAGACACTGCATGAGATGGATTGATGGAGTGACTGGAATAATGGGGGTAGGAATGTCAGAGACAATGAAATTGGCTCAAGATAAAGCAGAGTTTATGACTATGAGGTGACTCGACAGCACATAACAACAATAAAGCAATCAAGACTCTATGACTATAATACTTTCACTCGGAGAACTTTCTAAACTTGTTCTTTAATATGGAAGAGAATAAGTGCTAACTGTGACTTGGAAGTACAATCTAATAGAAATCACAATCATAATAACTAAACCATGACAATCTTACTGTGAAGTTGAGGCAAAAAGTCTCTTCCACATCTTCTCCAGGGTAATCTAACAGCTCCTGAAGACTCCTAATCATAGAACAATCAAGAAAGCAAGAGACAAATCAGACATGCAATCATGTTCCACTTCACTTACACAGCCAGACTGCATGTAAGAAAAACGTCATAAGATCCTAGACTACGTAGAAATTCAGACTATAAAAACAAACAAGCCTCACAACTGTGTCTACACACTGAAAAGAATTAAAGCAGTAGACCTGAAAAATATTGATCCCTTTTCCTATTTACAAACTGTTCTTGATCTATGAAAAAAGTCAACCAGGCCACCTCTCTGAACATTTGTGTACTCTAAATCTTAAAACTGCCTAAAAGTTGATGTAGAGAAGATGTGGCTATGGTCCAATTGACTGGCTTCACTCATATGCTTGAACAGATAATTTTCCATCAATAAAAAAAACAAAAACAACAAACAAACCTCGACAGAGTCATCTCTCTCACTCAAGTATTTCAATGTCTAACTTTTTAATGCAACGGGTTCTGGATGCCAAGAATATCTGCTAGAGTATCTATTATCTGCCACCTGCCACACTCAGGGACATGGATAGTGTATTCTTATAAGCATGCTTATACCCATAATAATTACATCCTAAGCTCTCAAGAGAACACATTCCCTTGTGTTAACTAGGCCCATCATACTTTCTTTTTTAAAGTGAGATGAGTCTGGTAATTTCTTCAAAAGCTGTCCAGAAAGAAAATTCTCAGCATGGGATTTAAATCTGCTATCAATTAGCCCACAACTTAACATACAGAATTCTTGGTCAAGCTGGTAACGCAAGTACCATAGACTTCTGTCATTTATCTTCTTTCAGATACAAGTTGCTCCTGCCTACCTCTCCTCATCCATGATTTTTAATACTCTCTCTACATTCTTCTCTCAGTTCCTCCATCTCTCCCATGCTTTGTGGCTTTTCAGTACTAGTACTGGAGGTATGATGTTCTCGTTTCTAAAAGGTACCTTCAAGTCTAGTCTTTTAGACCAAGGTCCCTGTGCTGGGAAGTTCCTCAGCACGAAGGAAGGCCAGGACATACAGAGACCTTAGACAAATGGCAGATCTA
The DNA here is from genome assembly GCF_000299155.1 of Elephantulus edwardii. Lineage (NCBI taxonomy): Eukaryota > Metazoa > Chordata > Mammalia > Macroscelidea > Macroscelididae > Elephantulus > Elephantulus edwardii. Next base: position 716,237 of record NW_006400020.1, on the reverse strand, counting down.
CAGATGCTGAAGGAAAAGAGAACTTTCCTCAAGAACCAACAGAATATAAGCTTTGCTCTAGAGCTGGCTTCTGCATTTGGATTTCCAGCCTCCTAAACTCTGAGATTGTTAACACTAGGGAGCTCTGGTGGCCTTGGGTAAGAAGCTACACTGCAATCCTGAAGGCATTTGGTTCAAATCCACCAGGTTCTCCATGGGAGAAAGATGGGCCATCTCCTTCCATGTGATTAACTGCTACTAAATCTCACTGAAGGGTCAGTTCTGACTCACCAGTACACATAACAAACTTGGAGACAAAATGTGTGCTTATTAAAGCTATCTATTTGTATTATCTCTGTTATAGCAGGGCTCTGGTGGTCTTATGGGTAAAGGAGTTGCACTGCAATCCAATTCCCTACCTCCTCTGAGGGAGCAGGAAGGGTAATGTCCTTCCATGTGATTTTATAGCATCTGAAAACTTGCTAGAGGGTCAGCTATGAGTTGGTTCCAACTAGACGGCAGATAACAAAAACAGATAAGTATATAAGATATACCAAAGAATGGTATATCAAGAAAGCGGTTTTAAAAAATAAAAAACATAATTCCTTTAAAAAACTCTACTTATATTTTTTAAAAAATTTATATTGGTTTGCTTACAAAGTTTGTATCCATTGTGTTTCACACTCTTCTTCATTCATGTTGTGTTTCATACAATCATTCCCATACATTACGTTTATAAAATTAATCACTGCTGGACCTTGCCCATCATTAACCTGTTTTCACCCAGATTCTTCCCATTCCCTCACCTTGCCCCTCACCTCATCCCTCTACTCAACAAACTGTGCAACCTAAGGTTTTGCCCCTACCCATCATCACTCTGCCACTCTCATCCTTTCCTCCTGAATTCCGATATATGTTTTAGAGTTATCCTTCTATTTTTACAATAATGGTCTTATGCAGTATGTATTTTTTAATCAATCCTGAAGTTCTTGTTTTCTGCTCAGGATAAGCATAGCAGGGGCTATTTTGTGTTTCTGGACAGCTATGGTATCTTTCCCCTTATTATTATTACTATGTTTTTTTTGTATTTGTACAGTCTTACAACGTCTTTTCAACATTACTCCACCTCCATTCCCGCCCCACCTCCTGAGTTGCTGTGATTGACTTGATCTCCCATTGATAAGTTTTTTTAAAAATGAATCATGCTCATAATAGACTTACTCTACTGTTAAAAGATTTTATGGGATACTCTCGCTTTAAAATTTGAAGTTCAAAGAATATCTCAGGGAGATGCTTTAAAGGATCATCCAGTCTAAAGGGCTTAAAAGCCTGAATTCCACTAAGAAAATGCACTCTTACTCTGCCTTTTACCCTTTGTTGATCAAGATTCTTCAACAGGATCTTTGAGCTGTAATCCCCTTTTTACGTCTTTTGCCTTTGCCTTTACTACACTGCTACAGGCAAGTAGTTATGTACATCTAAGACAAAGCACATACCAGAGTCTAATCATATGGTTCGATAAACTCCTCAAACTTGCACACATGGTCATTTCTACCTTTAAACCCTGGATGCGAACATTCTTAAGAGCTTCCCACACCAGTCTGTCCTTTGACTTTGTACCTTCCTTCAGTGGGTGACAGTTCCTTTAAGTCTTCCAAACCAGGCTTCACATTCAGTAGCTTCTTGTAAAGAGCCAATGGGAAGTGCAGATCAACCACAGTGGAGTTGTAGATAGCTAGTCCACAGACGATGCCAATCAAGTGAAACCAGTTGTGCTCTACAAAACACTTTTCATAATGCAAGCAAAAGTGTTAAAAAGAAATACAGTGTGTGGTGCCTTCAAAACACTCTAGACAACTCATGTATTTTCAATATAAAATAATGAACACCTGACTAATATTTCTTTACCTTCTGAAGAGAAATACTCCTACCAAAAGCTCAATTACTCCTTAAAGCTGTAATGTAGACAAAGGTTAGCATTTATACCTCATCTTAAACTTAATGAAATAGCTTTTATTTCTTGATAGGAGTGCATCCAATAAAACACTAACATACTGAGTTGTTCCAGTTTCGTGAGTCTATATATCGATAATATGTCAGAAAAAAATGCTCAGTACTGAATTTTAATGAATCTTAATAGCCACTTGAGGTTGTTGGCTACTTTCTCAGATGGTCACATCATAGGGAAATACCAAACTATAGTCTGGTTGAAATTAGAATGTCTTTCCATATTTGGTTTTAGTACCAAGACTTTTAAAACAAAGCATAGCATATGTGTGTACATTACTGTTGTTAACAAAAGACATATTTGACTATTAATCCTGCATATGTCATAAAATCAATGCTTTATCACAGTGTGTTCTTTTACCCTTTAAAGATCAGAAAGGGACATGAGACTGATGGTCAACAAAATGCACCAAAAAGTGTTAGCAGTAAGTAAAAATGGCAGACTGTATTTAGATATGTCAAAACATTATCTTTGTTATTCTCCTTTTTGCAAAGTCAGAAATCAGATATTAATTCGATAATTAAAAATAATGTTTAAGTAAATCCTTCTGTTTAACTGTGACTTAACTTACCGTATCTGAAAACCACAAGAGATTTGAATCTTGATAGTAGGTAAACATCCCATAAATGGGATTCAAAAGTTCTTTTAAGAGTAAAAGAAAGAACTCCTTCGTAACACCACCAGCATCCACTGCTTCTTCACCATCAAAGATTACCTTAGGGGTAAAAAAACCAAAACAAAACAGAATTAGTACTTTGGATAAATCTCCAAATATAAGTTTTCAAAATTTAAATATTTAATGGAGAAAAAAATTAGACTTATTAAAGACTTCCTTTTACTTTGATCACAATTAACATCCATGAAAGCAGCAGTCAAAAAAATTAAACCATCAAAAGGTCAGTGTTTCCCAAAGATCAAAGTGCAGAAGACAGGGAGAAGCAGGACAAGATGAGTGGAAATGGGGAAGCCAGGGAGGAACTAAGTAGAATGTTACCATAGAGATTACAATTAACCTCACGGACAAAATGTGCATAAATTATTGAATGTGAAACTACTGTGTTCTGTTCCCTTTCACAAAAATCACAATAAAATGTTCAAAGAGGGGGGAGGAAGAAAATGCATTGCACTGAGCTAAAAGTGTTATTATGAAGATGCCACTTTGTGGACAAAGGTCCACCTGACACAAATGGATGACAAAACTGCACAAGGAATGGCAAAGACCAGAGAAGAATTGATGCATCTGAATTACAGTGTAGGTGAAGATTTTTAATATACCCATGATCCTTGTTTGGACTGACAGACATCATCATGACAAGAAAGGATTGAGACTGTCAATAACATCATCTTACTTGTATCCACAATCAATACACTTGTTACCAGCAGTCAGGAAATCAGGGGGCATAACGCACTAGGGAAGTCTGTAGTCAAGGACCTCTCCAAAGTATTGAGGAGCAACGATGTCAGTTTGAGGACTAACATGTACCTAATTCAGGCAGTGCCTTGCTATGCATCTGAGAGCTAGTCAGTGTCTAAGGATGACAGAAAAAGAATTGATGCCTTTGACTGCGATGTCAGAGAAGAGTGCTGAAGATCTCATGGACTGCCAAAAGAACAAACTGATATGTCTTGGAGCATCAACGATGTCAGTTTGAGGACTAACATGTACCTAATTCAGGCAGTGCCTTGCTATGCATCTGAGAGCTAGTCAGTGTCTAAGGATGACAGAAAAAGAATTGATGCCTTTGACTGCGATGTCAGAGAAGAGTGCTGAAGATCTCATGGACTGCCAAAAGAACAAACTGATATGTCTTGGAGCATGTCAGCCAAAAGTCCTCCTAGGAGGCAAGGATGAAGAGGCTTCATCTCACATACTTTGGGCATGTTGCTAGGAGGAGATACTCCTCAGAAAGGGACACCATGCTGGGGAGGGCAGAGGGTTGGTAAAAGAGAGGAAGAGCCTCAAGCAGGTGTATTGACATGATAACTGTGGCAATGAGCTTGAGTGTTTCGGAGATTGTGAAGATGGCATGGCATAGTGTCAGATCGAGTGCTCATGGGGTTGCTATTAGTCTTACTAGACATGAAGGCCCAACAACAACCAGAAATAAATGTATCTTTAAAGAAGTAGAGCCAATGAAACACAACGCAAATGAGAGATTGAATAAAACACAATATATATGAAGGGGAGAAAAGACTAGAAGTAGAGCCAAAATGATCATTAGAAATGAGGATAGCGAGACTTTGTCTCCTTTACTTTGGATAGCTCCAGTCCCAGGAGAAGAACATCACACTTGGGAAAGAAGAGGGTCAGTAAAAAGAAAAAATGCAACAGGATGATGGTGGCTGCAACAACAGGTTCAAGTATAGCAAATATTGTGAAGAGGGCATAGGATCGGGCAGGGGTTTTGTATAAAGGGCTGCTTATTATGAGTTGCAACAGCACCTAACAACAACCCACACAGGTAAGTTTTATCTTTTTTAAAACAGTCTTTACAAAGTCAGGACAAGGGGAGGAAGACATAACAGAAAATATACAGACACAATAAAGACTGTAAATGTGTCTGCTGTGCCTTGCTAGTAGTATATATTTTTAACACGTTGCTGCACACTTTTAAATTGAGACCGTACTTAGAAACACATTTTCTCCCCGTCATTTGCGGCAATGTGTTAATATAGCACTTGTAGACTGAAAATTTTTACCAGATGCTTCAAGAGACACAAAAGAGATCAGGATTTACTATCTATTTAGGGCAATAACACAAACATAAAAAGAAGATATCAGATAATATATTTTCTTTCAAATGAGTCAAACAGATAATGAGAAGTAACTATTTCAGCACATAGAGAAAATAAATGATAAATGACTAATGAGTAAAGAAAACTTCTGGGAAAAAAAATGATGTTCAGTGGGATTTGTGAAGTAATTGATGTGTATGCAAGAGAAAGCATACCAAGACAGTCACAAAAATGGTCTCTGAAGGACTGTAAAGAGATGTATAATATTTGTGGTAGTAACAAAGATGGCAATCCAATGAGTAACACTGAGGAAGAGATTACTATGTGGCAGCATGTGAATTCTATTACCCTAGCTCTCAGGGTAATAACCTGATACATCGAGATTACTATTATCATCTTCATTTTACACATGAAGACTCAGGCAGAGAGCTGAAAACTACATTCAACAAAGTTTATGCTTATGACCAAGTTCAGGGTTGACTAAAACAAGATGAGTCTGAGGTGTGGACAAAAGGACTTTGATTACTGGTATACAGCTGCCAGAAAATTCAACTGAGACAGGCTACTAAGCCAGAACTGTCTCATCTTGAACAGCAGCAACGTTATATAAGCGTCTTAATTATAACCAGGAAGCCTGAAGGGATGAGCTGCCGAGCCTAGGCTCTCAGGGGAATTCAAGGTGGACTGGAATAGCATCGTTTCACTAAGAGAATGTTCTACATTCTACTTTGATGAACAGCAAACTAGAATCGTAAAAGCTTGTGAGCAGCTATCTAAGGTGCAATCCCAGTCCAGAACAAAGTGAGAAGAAAAGCAAAGATGTACAGAAACATCTAGGCCAAAGGATTAATGCAATCTCCATGATCCTGAGATCAGAAATGGCATCTGGCTACCTCTGCTGACTACTCTAAAAAAGGGATCACAGTAGAAGGTCCTGAATAGAGTGGAGAGAAGGTGGAACAAACTAAAAAATACAAATAAGGGCCAAATTTACTGGCCTAACAGAGATTGGTGGAACCTCCACCACTCCAGCCCTTAGTCACTCTCAGAACCTGGAATAAAATTCATCCCTGTGCTTACAGAAAAATAAGAGATAAACCGAGAAAGTGACCAAGAATATCATGAGGCACTCACTCTTTAGAAGAGGAGCATATGCCCAAGTAGGACAGAAGAATTAACGCACATGAGAATTATAGGGAAGATGCAGGAAAAGTATGATTACATTCTGAGTATTATAACTACCATTATAAAATAAAATACATTTGAATGGCTGAAAAAAAAGTCAAATTGGGGAGCTCTGGTGGCCTAGTGGCAAGAAACTGCACTGCAATCCCAGAGGTATGCGGTTCAAATCCACCAGATGCTCTGCTGGAAGAAGGACAATCTCTTCCTGTACCAGTCAGATCCAATTTGATGGTACACAAAAAAAATAATAAAATTAAATTTTAAAAAAAAGTCAATTTGTTTTGTAAACTTTCACTCAAGTCATAATTAAACTTTTACACACACATATACACATAAAGACTACAGCCTAGAAAATCCGACAGGACAGTTCTATTCTAACCGTAACAATCATCAAGAGCTATAATCTACTGAACAGTTCATAAAAATGATGACAACGAATTAAACAAAACTTTTAAAAAATGATGATGATGATGATGATGATGATGATGACAACAATATGTAATAATGACTACACTCCACAACTATAATAAGCTCTTTGCTGCTTTACCAAAACAGTTTAGTGACAATCTATGAAGACTTAGAGGAATATGATGAGGGAGCTCACTTTGAGAGGTTTTTTCAAATCAATGTCGGAATGAATGCTCAGTTCTCTTAGAGCATCTCCAACGAGGTTGTTCCTGCGAACATGAAGGACCAGGAAGGGGCTTCTGGCCAGCAGAGGCTCCAGGGTAAGAAGCATGAAGACATTTTGCAGATTGGCTCCATTGACTGCCACCTGCAATGACACACCCCAGAAAACAATTAATGAGCATGTACCCACACAACATCGGGAAGGCAACCAGCTACGCCTCGACTTCAGAGAGCCGACGGCACCTCCATTTAGTTCTTTCCTTCACTCCAATTTTCACAATAGATTGTCTACATTCCTTCTGTTTATATAGCATACAGATATTTCTAATCTGAACTCAGAGAGGTTTAAATAATTTATGAATGATATAATGGATAATCAGCTCCAAAAAAAGTGATTAAGACTAAAATTGAAACTGTATTTGACGATATAGGACTTTCAAAATTTGGGGGGGGGGTGAGAATTAACAGTCACTGATTAAAAAATGTCTTTTATTGTTTGAGAAATTTCAGTCTTCTCTGGAAAACCTCTAACTTCTCAGTATTGTGACTGTATCACAATGAAAATAAATTTACACACACACACATACCTACACACACACACAGATGGATTCAGAGAAAGCTATGAAAAATATGTTACATATCCACTAAGGATAGGAACTTGCCTATTTGGATTGCTAATTCACAAATCCTTTTTATAGTTATGTCAAAAGGTAAAATATATATTTAAAGTATACTATTAATTTCTCTATAATTTTTTCATTATTCCATCAAGAATCAACAAACTAGAACTCATTTTTTAATAAATCTACTCAGCTGCCCATCTTTGTATAGCTCTGAAGCTAAGAACAGTCATTTTTTAATGATGAAATTTATATAATATTTTATGAAAGCATAGCCACATTCATTTATTTGCACATTTTCTATAGAAATTTTTGTGCTGCAGCATAGTTAAATAATTGCAATAGAGACCACAGAGGTACCTGGCCCCTTCTAGAAAAAGCTGACCAACATTTGGTTTACATAAATACACAGCAACATATATGTACTGTATTCAACATAAAATTGTTCAAAACAATCATGATGGAATTTGTCAAATATATTTTCTACTTCCAGGAAAAATTACAGGTGAATGACTAGGATAAGAAAAATGACAGAACAGGAAATAATTTTTTTAATATATGATACCTGCATCTGTAGTTCAGCATCTGTCTGTAACATTTTGGTCTTGGCTTGGGCATCAAATACAAAAGGGTAGGAACAAAGTGTTACAGCATCCTACAACAAAGTATATTATTAGCAAAACCACAATATTTCAGTGAAAACATTGCTTTTAAAATTTGTACATAAATTTTTTAAAAAATCAATTACCTGTATTATTGATGGTCTGCCCTTCTGTGTGAAGAAAAACAAAATACATTATTTGGATTTCAAAACTTGGGTTTTGACCACTATAAAAGTAAAATCAAACAATGAAGAATACAGCCTATCTGTCTTATTCAACCTGGAACTAACACATCAATCTGTCTTAGTCGGCTTGGAACTAACAAACAACTAACACTGGCTTGCTGACTTAATAGTTTTGATGGAAAAAAAACTGGGGGGAAAAAAAAAGGACAACCAAAATAATTTTTAAAACAAAACAAAATTTAAAGGCCCTCTCAACAATTCCATAATTCTTAGTATCACTGAATTATCTTTTATAAGAAAGTAAATGCCTTTATTACTTCAGACGTTAGTTTTGTTATGTAATATCAATAACGTAAATCACATTTTATGTGTTGGCACATTACATCTTCCTTCATAGACAGAGATACCATACTCTTAGAAGGCAAATATTTAGAAAGCTTTCATGTACTCTTTTAAAAACAAAAAAAGTTCTTTTTTTATTGCTATTTTAACTAAAGTTTACCAAAAACTTGTATTTCCATTCATTCACTATTGCACATTTTCCTCCCTAACCAACTCCCCAGTTTACTTTTCTCTTTAAAGAGATTCTTTCATTGTAGCACAGACTCCTCTTTCTCCCATCCCTCATCCCTCGGTCCACTTTGCTATGCACCTCTTATTTTGGACTGTTGTCATGCAAATAATACCTAATCATATATTCCTTTTAGACAGTTCTTTCCCTCATCTATTTAAATGAAGGGTTCATTATTTATCCTATTTTTCCTTAGTTTTACCCCAACCCCCATGTTAGGCCTGTTTTATAACAGTGGCATTATGCAGTATTTGTCCTTTTATGACTGAGCTATTTCACTCAGCATAATGTCTTTCAGGGTCAACCATTTCCTATAATATTTTATGAATTCCTTGTTTTTCAGTGTTGCATGGTATTCCATTGTGTGACTATGCCAGAGCTTCTCTATCCATTCCTTTGTTGATGGGCACTTGGGTTGCTTCCACCTCTTTGCTATTGTGAACAACTCAGCAATAAACATGGGTGTACATGTATCTGTTTGGGTTGCAGTTCTGGTTTCTTTAGGGTATATTTCCAGTAGCGAAATTGCTGGTGCAAATAGTATTTCTATTTCCAACTTTTCATTCAAATATTATTAAAATTACTTTATGGAGTAAGGAATTCCTGACTTTGGGTTAAGGCCATGTTTGGGCCTACAGAAGGTACTCTCTTATCAATATGAATGAATGAATGTGTAAATAGCTTTAAAAAAACATTACTGTGGTAAAATGCAAGAAAATTTCTGCCATTTTTAACTTTTTTAAAGTCTATGCATTATACAATCATTCCTCCTATTTCTCAAAGATTTTTATCACACCAATCAGAAACTAAGTACTCCTTTAGTAATAACTCTGCATTTTCCCTTCCTCAGTCTCTGTTGTTGTTGTTGCTGATTGCCACAGAGTCAAGCACAACTCATAACAACCCAATGAACAAAAGACCTGAAGCTTTTCTATATCATCATTTATCAAAGTTCATAGAGTTTCCAGAGGCATGTTGTTTAGGGAGTAGATGCCACTCCTGCTTCCAAACCTCTCTTAAACTGGAAGTTCCACCAATCACTGTACACCATGGGCAACCATTATGGCATCTGATATCCCAATAGCATAAGGTTCAGCATCACAGCAACCCTAGGTTACGTTAGTATAGCATATTGACAGAAGAGTGCTATACCACTTAGAAGAATGTTCCTCCAAAATATAATAACAACCAACTTTTAAACACAAACACCCTCCCGGCAGTCTCTGGTAACAATTAATAACACACTGACTCTATGTATTTGCTTACTTTAATGATTTAAAACAAATGGGACCATACTCTATTCTGACTCACATTGTAGTTATTATGTGCCATCAAGTCGCTTGCGACTTGTAGCGATCCTATGTACAACAGCCCTAAACCCTGCTCTGTCCTGTGCCAATCGCACTGTCTCTGACACTCCCATCCCAATTACCCCAGTCACTGAATCAATCCACCTCATAGAGGGCCTTCCCCTCTTGTGCCATTCCTCGACCCTCCCAAGCATGATGACCCTCTCTAAGGACCGGTTCCTCCATACAACATGTCCAAAGTATGTTAGATGGAGCCTCAGAATCCTTGCCTCCAAGGAGCAGCCTGGTTTAACCCTCTACAGGATGAATGTTTGTTTTCCTGGCAGTCCATGGTACATTCAATACTCTTCTCCAGCACCACAGCTTAAAGGCATCAATTCTCCTTCTATCCTTCCTAGTCATTGTCCAACTCTCTGATGCATAACAAGTGATTGCAAAGATCATTGCCTGTATCACATGCACCTTAGTCTCCAGAGTGACACCATTGCTCTTCAGTACTTTGGAGAGGTCCCTAACAGCAGACTTTACCATCGCAATACACATATTCACATTAGGACAGACTAGAACTGTCCCATAGGATTTCTTTGGCTGAAATCATCACAGAATCATATCCTCAAGCCTTTTCTCCTCCAGAACTACTGTTATCTTTAAATGGCTGATCTCTTAGCAGCAAAGGGCTTACCTACAGCACCAGGGCTTTTTCGTTGATGTAACTAGCATTTGAAAAGTCTTGTAATAAAGATAAAATTATGTATGAAATGGCATTTTAAGTTAAAATTCAAGGTATCAAGAAATTGACACTTTAATTTCTAATAGCAATGTCGCTTACACAATAGAAATGAGAGATCAGATAAAAAAAAAAGGTCAGACCTATTGTAGCAATGTCACCTAGTTTTCTATCTTTGAGTGATTTTCTGTCTTAATGACTTATTGAAGATGAATCTCTATTTGCTTATCAAGTTTTCAAAGATAGGCACTATAAGAAAATTGTAAAAAATCACTTAAGCACTTCAATTTAGAGGTTACAGTCCTGATAATCTAGGTTTTAAGGTCAGCAACTTTTTTTCAGATTTAAAAATAATTAGGGTTCCTCACAATTCTTTCACTCAGCATAAAGTCAAAGGAAGTAAACTAGAAGTCAGAAGAATTAGCTTGATAATAGGCAGTGAACTGCTGGGGGGAAAACTGTTCTCAGTTCTACATGCTTCCATGTTCTCACCTAAGAACAAAGCTCTCTCTCATGGCTGTTGAGTGGGAACTGACTCATAACTGCTCCTCCAGTGAGTTTTCCGAGGCTGTAAATCACAAGGGAGGAGACTGCTCATCTTTCTCTTTGGAGCAGCGGGTAGGATTAAACTGCCAGACATGTAATTCCTTGCGGATTATACCACCAGAGATTCTTACATAGCTGAAATAAAACTCTGTAAACTTTCATCAAAATTAATTTAAAAAGCTTATATAAACTTTAGCACTTCATTATGCAGTAAGTAATCAGTCACAAACTGATGAAACAGAAAAGCTTATGTTCTTATGGTTCCTAAATTAGCAGTTAAATAGTGTTCACTGCTATTCTATATGTTTTTCCTCTGTCAATTTACTTAGAAGACGAATTTTTATGAAAAAGTATTTTGTCCATTCAAGGTAATAATACAAAACTCAAATTCATTATCATTGAGTTTCAGCTGACTCCTTGCTGATCCTCCAGCAGGTTTTCTGAGACTGTAAACTGTACAGGGGAGATTGTCCATATTTCTCCAAAGGAGCTGCTGGTGAATTCACACCAGCAGAGGCACCACCTTTGCATTAACAGCACAACTCTCTGCTGCCTTTGCCATCATCAGAGCTTCCTAAGCAATAATACTTCAATTAAAAGTACACTGTTGAGTCCACCACTGGTCATCTATTATTTGACAAGGGAAACCACTATCTTGTGCTTTTATTTAAAGAAACTTATTTAAAAGCCTTGCTTATCAAAACTACTGCTGACCAAAACTTCTACATGAAAACACTGTTCTAAATGTTGGTGATGAATCTGTTAAACTGGCAAACAAGGACTCATTTCAGTATATCTTCCTTCCACACCTGGTTTCACCAAATGCAATAGACAAATTATCATTCTGTTTTCTGACATACAGAGTTCACAGACAGGAGATCTGAAAGAACCTTCTGTTTACTAATAAGAGTGTGCAATGAAAGCAAGTAGTTCCTGCCAGGGCAAGGGTGTCATTGTAACTGTGTACCATAGAGTTGGAACCAACCCATAGCTGACCCTCCAGTGGTTTTTCAGAGGCAGTTAATTGCATGGGAGGAGACTGCCCATCCTTCTCCCACGGATCTGGTGGCCTTGAACAGTGTACCTTTTTGGGGCTGCAATACAGCTTCTTGCCACCACGCTACCACAATATTGTTATTTCCAGCATCACTTAAGTCAACTTTCCTTCTCTTTCTGTCTGTTCAACTCCCCAGCTCCCAACACATTCATTCAACACAAAATACCATAACAAATATTTGACACAGCTAACGACAAATGAGATAGCCTGAAATTAAAAAAGAAAAAAAAAGGAAAAGAAAAAATGCCAGCATTTCCCCCCC
>NW_006400020.1:687756-703719 GCF_000299155.1 Elephantulus edwardii | reverse complement strand
GGCGGGGAATGATGGGAAGGGCAGAAGAGAATTTAAGAAAGGCCACCCCAGAACCAACACATCCCTAGCTCAGTCCCAGATCCACTCAAAGCCGCAGGAATCCGCATTGCCTCTAGTCATCACTTCAGTGTACTCTATGAGCTAGGGTGGGGATTTGAACAGTCAGGTCTAGGCAGCTGACAGAGATGGCTGAAATAGAGTAGCTGTTAGAAGATAATAATAATAATAATTAAAAAATATACTTTCTTCAATGTCATGGATAAATTAATCTCCAAAGGGGACCATGGGGAACATAAACCTCAGATGTTACCTCAGAAGACAGGCCCAATATTGCAAGATCATTCATTTTTCAAGAAAAACCACATGGGGTCACTGTTGGCGCCTGGGCCACAGCAATCATGAATTTAGTTAACATGGTACGTGACCACTGGGTTCATTCACTCAACCCTGCACGATCTGTTGGATGTTATCTAGATAGAAGGAATGATGAAAAATTAACCACCTTCCAGAACTAGAGTATGTTATATATAAGAGAACTGAGAGCCAATGAAGAAATTACCTGGAAGTAAAAGCAGTGGCTGAATTATAAAATAATCGCTTATCTTAAATTGTGAGAAAAATAGATATTTGAAAAAAAAACCTCCTATAAATTCATTCTTGTTGTGTTGTTATGTGCCAGCAAGTCAGAACTAACTCATAACTGACCCCCATCAGTATGTTTTCAGAGGCTGAAAACTGTATGAGAGGAAACCACCCATCTTTCTCCCTTGGAGCAGCTGGTGGATTCGAACCACGTGCCTTCGGGTTTGCAGTGTAACTCTTTTGCCACCAGAACACCAAAACGTCTTTATATATAATATCTTGGATTCTGGATCCAGTAGAGCAGTAATATTAGTGCTGGAATTAGTAGAAGTAGGTACAGGAGTGCTGGAGACCAAGGCTGACCTTAGAGGAATTGGTTTTATACTGTGGATTTTACTGGTGAGGACAGCTCCCCTCTGTCGAGTTAGAAGAAGCCAAACTCAGCCATCCCCATGTCGCCCTTGCTCGTTATATACTTACCATCCCTGCTTGATGCAAGAACCACATGAGGTAGTCTTCCTGAATGTCTACGAGATTAGAAATCTCAGGAATGTAAAATGTATCATATTCCACATGCCTCACTTTAAGATTTACCTGAGGAAGAACAAAATAAGGACAACTAAAACCCTGACAAGTGGAAAACGGCTTCCCTTAGAGCATCTGAGCAGGACATTTCCCCTTCCATCTACTCACCCCTCTCCCCACTGGCTCCTCTCTCTGCTCACCTTATATAATTTCTCCAAGAGCTTAAGAGCTGCTGTAATGTAATTGTTAAACAGTACAGGAATTAAGAATGTCTTTCTTCCCCTCAGTAGATAAACGACTGCACCTTTATAGAGGTTTACCAGCTTCATGAAATATTTTGGGCATACCTGAGACCACCAGTTATCTTTAGAAAAAAAGAAAACACATATTTCAACACGTCAACTTTCAGCAAATGTTTATGTCTTCTTGCTACTATCTAACAATTGCTCCAGTTACAAGACGAATATTGGGCTAAAATACAGTTTCCCAGAAGTGACTCTAAAACAATCCATGTCCTTGTGTTGGAGAGAGCATTTCTGGAGAGAGCAGCAGCTGCATAGGAATCCCCGAAGGGTTTTTTGGTTTGGCTGTTAGTTTTATAAAATTTCTTTTTCCTCAAAGATTTATTCATTTTCTCCTCAAAGATTTATTCAGATTGTTAGCCTACATCCAGGGTTACGTGTGCCTACAATAGTAAGGCACATATTTTGAGCAGGAATGTTGCCCACATTATTACTCCAAAGAACGTATGTCCCAATCCTTGTAACCCTCCTCTCAGTCCCACTTCAATCCTGCCTCAAGGAAGCAAATGCGGACATGCTCTAGAAACAGCACCAAAACGGCCACTGTTCCAGCCCTCCAAGTGATGTAGTTTGCTCAAAAAAGTTAACCCTTCTGTTTTCTACAAAAAATGCTCTCTCATAACTAGACAAAAAAAAGTAATATCACTGTTTTCTACTTTGTCAGGAAGATACTCCTGAAATATTTGAAAGGTGAAATAATAAATAATAATTTTTATATATTTATATACTTTTTAAATATTAGTAATAAATATTTAAAAGGTGAAATAATAAAATGACTGCTCTAAAATATTCTAACAAAAACAAAAATGAGGTGGTGGTGGTGGTGGAAGGAATAGCTAAAACAAAAAGGACAAAATAGTGCTATTCATTGAGTTTGAGTGATAGGAACACAGTATTCTCTCTTTCCTCCTTTGGAATATTCTTTTAAAATTCTACAATAAGAAGTAAAAAACAAATTAAGTATAAACCTAAGCAATTTAATGTCTTTCTGTATTCTATCTGGAAAAGTTAAAAAAAAAAGTAAAAAAATAAACTCAAATTTATAATTCAGATAAAAGTCCCCCAGAAATTGCTATCTCTCTACCTCACAAATGACTGTAACACTCAAGATAATATTCCCCAAAGTGTTCTGAATCTTTAAAAAAAGTACTACCATAACACTAGTGCTTTCATTATTATTTCTGTTCTGTCCTCTGCAAAGGTGGAAGCAATACGGAGAAGCCAGTCCTCCACCCTCAGTAACACAGATTTCTTTATTCATGGAGAGACTACACTCAAGTAACATCCCAGTCCACCTGGAACACAGAAGTTACTGAGTTGTAATGAATACCTAAAAAAAACAAAATTTACCAGGGCCCAAAATAAATAAATAAGCCAGTTGACAGACTTTCTGCACTTGATTAATAAAAACACTTCAGGTGCTACTCCCATGAGAGATACTCTCCGATTCACTGAGGAACAGAAGGTTCTTATCTCAGCAAAGTGTCCGTAGCCTGCAAAAATCAGTGCGGACTCAACTGTCCTAAAAAAGAAAAGCAAAACAAACATTTGGTAAGTCCCCGCTGGGCCATTTTCTTTCTCTCCTCTTCTGTAGACCTCTGTATCACCAAAGCTGTTCATTCCACTCCCTCCCCCTAAATTAGGTCTAGGAAAAAGAGACAGATGGGCACTCATTTTTTAGGCACTATTAACTACTAGCAAGTGTTGGAGGGAAAAAAAAAGTTTAAAGATAGTCTAACTATGGATATTTAAAAATCAAGAGTCATCTGACTTGAGTCATTTCAAATTACCTAAATAATGGTTCAATTTGCTCAAAGAGCAACCATGATTAGCTAGAAAATAAACATTAACACAAGAAAAGTTTCAAGTTAAAGATATTAAATAACAGCAAACAGATTCTTGGATCGCCAGCCACTGAGAGCCAATCCCAGTGGTTACCACCAAAATAATAAACACACAAATCCCTTAGTAGTGAGTTTAGTGAATTTACCTAATACTTTGCTGGGGTTTGCATCCAACCGTAGAATAGCCATGGCCAAAGGAATAGTCAATGTTATGTAATACTTGGAATCCTGGAGCAGGGGAAACTCAGGAAGTATTAAATAGATTCTCATTGCTTCAACATCTGGCGGGGAACTTGATAACTGGGGAATCAGGCAACTTTCAAAGCTGTTTAAGATCTGAATGAGAGAAAAAGGGATGGAAATATTCAAATATACTTTCCAGATCTAGTCAACTTGCTCTCTAAATTAAAAAATTGACAGATTCTTAGTAAGTATTCATTTGAAAACCCATTAAGAGCCACACACTGTTCTATTCTCTGAGGATGCATTAATGAAAAGAAAGCCTAAGATTCCCGCCCTTGGAAGAGTTTCTAATGTTATTTCCTTAGACTTAAGAAAGCAAGCTAAAAGGAGGTCAAATTCCCAGAGTGAGTATTTCACAAAGTTCATTTTGTACAAGATTTCCCCCCTTTTCATCTTTACAAGATTTTGGCTTTTTCATCATTTCTTTCTTTTAAAAGTTGAATTCCTACAATGCAAAAATGTGGGTTTTGTGTGTTGCAAAAAAATATACATACCTGCTCTAGAATCAAGGAGTGCTGAGAGTTCATCAACTTCTCAAATAACACTCTAGTTGAGTTCAGGTCAATCCCAGGGATTTTGGGGCTTGTTTTAAAATGTTCATCAATTCTAAAAACAAAACAGGCCAAGTGTATAATTTAAAAAACAAAAAAACCAAACACTACCATAAAAATTCACTGTCATTAATGCAATTCCAACTCACAGTTACCTAATAGTGCAGAAAGAACTCATGGGGTATTTAAGGCTGTGAATCTTTACAGAAGCAGACCGCCACATCCCTCTCCCAAAGAAGGGCTGGTGAGTTGAATCACCGACCTTTCAGATAGCAACTCAGTGCTTTGTCACCAAGGTGCCTTTTTACACTCTGAAAAAACTATATATAAATTAACAAAATACTTTGTCTATACAAAACAGATTTAAATGTTATCTGACAATATAAGCTATACAATAATTTCACATTAAGGAAGGAAGTTTAGTGGAATAAACCTCTGTGAAATTCTGTTTTCAAAATGACTTAAATTTTCAAGTCTTTTTCCCTTTAAGTCAAAGCACAACGATCATCATTGAAAGTTCAAAGTGTCTTGAAACTTGTAAACAAAGTGCTATTTCTCTGACTGTATTCTTTTTTAACTTTTCCTGTGATTAAAGTGCATTAAACTGGGCACAAATATTGACTTAGTACCATCTTCTGAGCTCACTCAGCAACAAATGGCAAGAGAATCTCCTTATTAAAACCTTTCTCAACAAAATATTTGAAGTAAGAACCATAATTACAACAAATCTCTGTTAACATACAAAGGATGCAATTACTGTCATTCTACTGTTTCTCTTTTACTTTTTAGCACCTATATTGTTTTCTGAACCTTAAATAAAATCTATTCTTTAATCCTGAGAAAATACCTCTTTTAAATTCTTACTCTTGCAAGTATCATTTTCATTCATTTACAAGAGTTATTTATTTGCAAAAGAGGCTTCTGTTTATGAGTAACAGGCTTGGTTTTAACATCCTCTAGGAACAATATCACAATTAATAAAATGAAAGTAGAGCTTCCAATATCACTAAGAAATCATATAAATTGGAACTCAGATGGTCAAATCAAGACAATATGCTTTTTCTGAGCCATCTTGCTGTTGTTTATTCTCAAGTAAATGATTATACAATCTCTAACTATAATTGAAAAGTATCTGAAACAACTTCTTGCAACCTAATTGGGTGTACATTTTGGGGGGGGGGAGACCTGGAGATGGGTAAGGGTGGATTCACCACATAGGTTGTGGTAGATTCACACAAAACTCAGTGTAAGGTTTAATTTTGTGACTAGATCTGGTTAGGCTGGTTGGAAAGGAAAGGAACAGGAGGCAGGCAGGACTCAGAATGACGAAAGATCAAAGACAATGACAAGACTCTGTTGCATCAGGTTCTGGGAAGGAGATGTACAGTAAGGAGAAGACCCAAATAAATACTTAATTAACTGCCTGGGGATTCAGACACATGTAATTTTCCAGTGGGCTACGGCTGGGCCTGAATCTAGAGTCCCAGAAACCTCCTTCATTTTCTACCTAAGCTCATCCCTAATGGTTACCCATGGTGGACAGTGTTTGGTGGCGCTCCCCAGTTGAAACAAGCTTGGAAGCAGGAGTGGCATCCACTTCTGTAAATAGCTTGCCTCAGGAAATCCTATGAACCTGGAGAAAGGATGAAAGTCACGCAGGCAAGTGTTGAGGACTTTCGTTAATAGGGTCACTATGAGTTGCCTACTACTCGACGACACTTAACAACAACAACATGGGAAAGAAATCCAAGGGACTCCAAAGAATTAAGCATTTAAGACCAAATATTGTGCTTGATGGGGTGGGGCACAGCAGGGCATCAACAGGATAAGAAATTAAAAGATAAAAAAAAGGAGACAGAAAAGAATTCTTGAAGGTCTAAAGCATCACGATTATGCCCTCTAATAAATACACCTCCTTTTCACCATTCCAGCTTCCAGCCACATAGAAGGGGAAATCTAAAGAGTAGTCACCTCCCTAGCACCAGACTCTAAAAATTCCACTGCAGACAGAGTCAACTACAGCTTGAGTCTTCCCACCTTACTGGACCAAGTCGTGACTCAGAGGTCAAAACTAAAACTGGACCCTATGACTAAAATGTTCTCAAAGTCATGCTAGGGGGCTCAAGTACAACCAACATTTAAAAACAAAAGGAGACCTATAAGATTGGAGGGACTTCTAGTAACCTAATGGAAAGGAGCTGTGCTGCCAACCCAAAGACATGTGGTTTGAAACCACCAGCTGCTCTGGGAGAATAAAATGGGCAGTCTCCTCCCAGCCTACTAACTGCCCCTGAAAACCTGCAGAAGGATAAGCTATGAGTTGGTTCAGACCTGCTGATACACAACAACAATGAGATTGGAGCCATAGGGCATCATTTGGGTGCTGACCGAAAGATCAGCAACTTGAATCCACCAGCCACTCCAGGGGGCGCGCTGGTGGCCTGGTTGGAAGCAGTGCTCCAATCCAAAGTCAAGCAGTTGAGTTCTCCAGCTGCTCTGCCCGAGAAGGATGGGTAATCTCCTTCCCTCCTTGATTTATGTCTCTGAGAACTCGCTGGAGGGTTGGTTATGCATCAATTTTACCTCTATAGCACACAACAAAAGCCATTCCATAGGAAAAAATGAGGCAGTCTACTCCCAGAAAGATTTATTCAGAAACCATATGGAGCAGTTTTAATCTGTCCTATAGAGTTGGAACTGATTTGATGGCCGTGAGGTTTTGGTTTCAAGCTAAGTAGGCATTCTGTGGCATAGAATCACATTTATTCAAGGTTATCTCCTCTAAAAACACACTACTTTGAAATATGGAGCCATAAGAGATTTCTCTCTAGTGGCCTAGTGGAAAGAAGCTGTGCTGCAATCCCAAAGGCAAACAGTTCAAGGCCACCAGCTGCTCCGTGGGAAAGGGATGGGCAATCTCCTTCAGTGAGATTAACTGTCTCTGAAAATCCACTGGAGGATCAGCTATGGGTCAGTTCTGACTCGATGGCACACAACAACACAACAAGAGAAATCTAAAATGGAAAATACACACAAAACATTGGTTTCAGCAATCATTTGATTTAGCATTCCATGGCGTGGAGAAGAAAAGAGGGTGTTCTTTATTTAAAATGGCTTTGTGTAAATTCATTAACCACTCCTGTCCCCATCTTTCTCCTTGGCGTCGCTGGTGGCTTTGAACATCCAGAGACACTCAGCTTTTTGGTTAGCAGTATGACACACTATGGGTTATGCTACCAAAACTCATTATTGGATCAGAGTGCTGCAACAGTGTCCCAGGATACCTTTATTCATACTGAACTGGCTTGTAGGCTTGAGGATTAACAATCTAAAACAAGGTAGAAGATACTCTCAAACAGCATTGACTAGGAAATGAGGGAGGGGTTAAATGGGTAGCCATCAGAGCTGATTCTGATACCCTCCCTTATGGTGAAATGGTTAAGCACCTCTATCCATAGGGTAAGCAGTTCAAAGTCACACAGAGGAGCTTTGTAGTTAAGGTCTGGCAATCTGCATCTAAAGGGTCACAGACTGAAAATAAAGCAGTTCTACTCTACAATAAATGGGGTCATGATGAAGACCTGAATAGAAGGTAGAAAAATTAAGTATATATATTTTTTCTAATTTCTTAAATCAGTTCTTTTGGCAATGTTTTATGTTTTTGACTCTGTGATGTAGCAATTCTGTTAAGGCTTTCTGTGGCTTAAAACGGCTTTCTTAGACCACTGATTAGCCTGAACTCTGGCCTGCAAGCACATTAACCTGATTCTGCTGCCTCAACTCTTCTAGATGTGGTCCATCTACATCATCAACAGCTGTGTGAGCCCCAGATCAGGAACTGTATAAAAGCAGTACAGCCTCAACAGAGGAGAGGCCAACACAGAGCGCAATGTGACTTGTTGTTTAGCCTAAGCTTGCTGCAGGATAGAAAATTTTCTGGGCTGAGGGACTGTGTACTCAAGTAGAAAAAAGATGTGATATCCTGCTGATAAAGTTGTTTACTCAGTCTGAAAAGTAGTTTTCTGGGCTGAGAAG
Organism: Elephantulus edwardii; assembly: GCF_000299155.1. Classification (NCBI taxonomy): domain Eukaryota; kingdom Metazoa; phylum Chordata; class Mammalia; order Macroscelidea; family Macroscelididae; genus Elephantulus; species Elephantulus edwardii. The sequence goes on along the minus strand of NW_006400020.1, from coordinate 695,637 downwards.
TGCAGTGATATATGTCTAATTTGGGACTGCTGCTCGTTTATTTGGATGTGTCTGACTTGGGACTGTTGCTCCACAGAACCATATAGTCAGAGGCCTTCACTCAAGCTTGCTGGAGGATTGAATGATTATATGATCACTGCGTATTGATGTCAACCTGTATAGCCCGTTAACTTTGTCTACACTGAGGGACTGTATGGTCATTAGTTGTATATTTCTGCTGTCCTAAATTATAGCCTGTTAACTTCCCTAGTAAGTCCCACAGTATGGTTCTGTGGAGTCTTGTGGTCATTGCAATGAATTTCTGATACAGTTCCTAGTAAGACTGCTATTGGAATTGGTGGAAGTAGGTGCAAGAGCATGGGAAACGAAGTCTGAGCTGTGTTTATCCGTTCTGTACTGTGGATGTTGCTGATGGGGACCATTTCCCGTTGTGGAGTTAGTAGAGGTTGGACTCATCAGTCTCCATGTTCTGCTGACTCCAATTACAGCCTAACAATGTTGTGTAAGAGTTCAATTCTTTGCACAACACTTAAAAATGTGTCTTAATCAAGGTTACACAGTGGAGTATACTCTGGGTGGAGGAGATTGTATAATAATGAAAGAATTTTTTATTTAGTTTTCAAACAGAAGAGTGAACTGGGGGAGAGAAGTGGGCAGGGAGAGAAAAATGCAACAATGAATGAACAGAAATCCAAAATCTCTACAAATATTCATTAAAATTAATAAAATAAAATAAAAAATGTGTCTTAATCAAATTAAGTGAAACTTAATCACTACTGCCATCAGGGATATTTTGAGCTTATTTAAAAACAATCAACATTGAAAATTATTTTATCTTTCAATTTATCTTTCCATTTCAAAGAAATAAGCAAAATAATCTAAATATTCATTAAAAGCAAGTACATTAACAATGACAAATTAAAGTTCTCTTCTTGCCAAAATTCAGTTAATACTTCTCTAATCAGTATATGTAATTGGAATGCTAGTGTAGATCTAAGCAATGCTGGTACTAAAATAATTTAACGTATCAATAGATTTCTCATCCATCTTTGGCATATCAATAGATATTTCATCAATCTATGAGTGAAGACAAAAGTTTAATACACTCTCCGTTGGCCAACCACTAAGTAGCTGCACTGCAATCTCAAAGACATTTTGAGATTAGCTGGTTCAAATCCACCAGCTACTTCATGGGAGGACAAGCAATCTCCTCTCATGAGATTTACTGCCTCTGAAAACTCACTGAAAGGCAAGCTATGAGTCTGTTCTCACTCAGTGGCACATATCAACAATTTAAAATCGGGTACCATCTGAGAATACCTTGAGAGGGGAAAAGTCTTCCTTTTTACTATAGCGTTTCTGAAATGTGATCTCTTTGGTGACCTGCTTCTTTGCCATCACAGCATGAATCAGCACTGCCCTTCCTGGTAACCCTTTGTTCATCATTACTAGTCATTCTAACTTTTGTGCAAATCATCCTTTAACAGATCAAATTAAGGTGAGCCCCCATCAAGGAAAACAGAAGTCTATCACAACATTTGCTCAGTAAGTTTTCGTATTTGCGGGTTTTTTAAGATTCTAAATCACTTACTTTTTCTCAAGAAAACTTCCATTCCAACAAGCTGCAGAAGACAATATCTGAACAACACCACTGCTCAGAAACAAAAAGGAAAGGAAGTCTTTAACAATTATCAAGAAATAATTTATGCATCAGCAATAATTCAGTCTTCTACACTAAGATTTCATTAACAGCAAATCTTTTTTCTCTAGATGAAACCTTGGCAAATTAGTGTATTTTTCAGAAAAACACTAAAGTCATAAAGTGGACAAGAACTTGGGTTTTTTGTAAGTTATATTAGACTAAAGGCCATTGAAAGAGCTCTTGTCTCTCATAACAAGCTTGAACATTCTTCTACTACCAAGCATCTTCTACCCTCCCAAATCTTACCATCAAACATGAACACAAATTAAAGCCAAAACAATATGAGCTGCTGTTTACCAAATATAGAAATTGACTTTGCAAATTAATAACTGAAAAAAACCACTCCTTTCTTCCATCAGAGAAACTGAAAATAAGGAAAATGAGTATTTATTCCTACAGCCTAGATTATACAGGCTCTGGGAAAATAGCTAGTTTCTAGGGTTTCAGAATGAAATCACAGGTCCAGAACTCTGGACTCTCTCATTTCCTAGAAGGAAAGGGGGGCGAATTAAACAAATATGCGGTTGGGGAAGGACTGCAAGTAACCCCTGTTAATCACAAAATGAAAGGAATATTCGCTAAAGATCCTTTCATCTACTCTCCCTTCATTTCTTACATTAGAAAACTGAGGACTAAAAGTGAGTAATTTCTCAAGGTCTTCAGCAGAGTAAAGCCACAGTTCACTCTCACCATCTAGTCCTCCTCTGAGGGCATAGACCCTGCTGCTACTCTCAGGCGTGAACCTCAGAAAGAGCCACTCTACAAGTGAGAAGGATTATGAGGTTTGCCATGGAGGACTTGATGGGCATTCTTAAAAAGATGCTAACATAGAACGCCAAAAGGTTCGTGGTCATTTGCTCTGCTATATATACTATGTCACAGCAGGAGAAAGATGACTAAGCTCCTCCTGTATGATTTGTTGTTGTGGTTGTTATGTGCCATTAACTTGGAACCAACTCACAGCTGACTCTCTGGTAGGTTTTCACAGGCAGTAAATCTCACAGGAGGAGACTGCCTATCTTTCTCTCACACAGTAGCTAATGGATTTGAACCATTTGCCGTTAGGCTGGCAGTGTAACTCCCTACCCACTAAGGTTAGCTACAAGTTGGTTCCAATTCTATGGCATGTAACAATAAGCCATGCTATCACACACGACATGTTTACAGACAGTTCTGAGGATGAGCAAAGTTTAACCCCAAGCATGACAGATCCATTCTCAAGAATTGGATTCCCTAAAGAAAAACAGAAATTATGAGCTAAGACAGTAAAATGTTTAAAATGGGTCAGAAAAAATTTTACATTTCCTATTTTAAGAAAGTCTTCATAGAAGTCTAAATTTCTTTTATTATCAATTTTCTTGAATTGATTCCGTACTAATATTTCAATGAGTTCATTTCTGTGAGGGGAAAAAAAAATCAAGAACGTTCTCAGATTAGGCAGAGTAATAGCCATTTGAGATTTGGGGTGTTTTGGAAAAGTTACGAAGAGATTCACTAGGATTACACAACAATACCCTTGGAAGAATGGCCAACTCAAGCTTTTATCAGTCAGGATTCAAATCTCACTGAACACAACAAACTGAAGAATATGTATGGATGGAAGAACAAACGACCATTCTAGCATCTGGGGATAAGGGCACCAAAGCCTGCATAAAAGAGTGCCAAAGGAAAAAAAATTCCCTAGAATGTCAAACTCCATTTATATTCACAACTTCAAAAGGAAATCAGGGAACAGTACTATCTACTATTGTCAGGTGTCGTCAACTCACTAATTAAATGACTCTTTATGACGACCTTATGAACCAGCATTCTGACCCTTGCTCTTTCCTGTCCTACACCATCTTCATGACCTCTGTCATGCTCAAGACCATTGTTGCACTCACTAATTAATATGCCTGGGGAGGGGGGGAATTAAACAAAGACAAGCGGGCACGTACTTGATTGTATTTGCGTTGTTATGTTCCGAGAGTTTTTGTCTCCAAACTGCTATAGTTTCATCGTTTATTAAACTGGTATAATGTGCTTGATTCATAGTCCTGAAGTCAACGGCAGGAGAATAATTCTGGAGGATCAAATATATCAGTAAAATAGATAAATTACATAACATGGCTCTTTGCTCCTCTCCTTCCCCTCAACCCTCCCATATCTTCTCCATTCTGTGTTTCATTTATACAATGGGTGTATGGTGCACTGCTCAGAGCCTCCTCTCACCCTTCAGAAGGGGGCCCTGGTGTGAATGTTAGCTCCAGAACTTGTCTGTAGCTATTGCCTCTTTAGGAAATTGGTGGTGTAGTCAGTGGTGTGTTGCATGCTAACCAAAAAGCTGAGTTGCCAGCAGTTGAAAGCCACCAGCTATTTGATGGAAGAAAGACAAGTAGTCTCCTCTCATTAAGATTTATAGCCTCAGAAATCTAATGGAGGGTCACTCTATGTTGGAATCTACTCAATAGTTTCAAGTTTGAGTTTGAGTGTGACGTCTTTTTCATTTCAAGGATAAAGATAGTTCAAAGAAAAAGGAGAAAGACAGATTATTTGCATAATTCAGGACTTAGCCCTCCTAACTTTAGGGCTTTTCAAGTGATTAGCTGAGGTCTTTGTTACAACTAAATTATAGTTGAATTTTTTCCTCTGTCCAATCCTGCCTTCCTCAACTGAGTAGATGGTATTCTAGAAAATACTCCCCCAAAATCTTTCCATATGTGAATCTCTGAGCCTATTTTCCAGAGAACTCAACTAAAGACAATTTTTGTGCTAAGTCACTATACCATTAAAATTTTTCTCAGCTATTGAGTTGGACAATGACTAAGGATGACAGAAGAATAGAAGCCTTAGAGTTGTGGTGCTAGAAAAGAGTCTTCTCATACCTGTCTGTCTTGGAGGGGGTAAAACCAAGTCTCTCCTTGGAGGCTAGGATTTTGAACCTCCACCTCATTTACTTTAGGAACGTGGCCAGGAGAGACCACTCCTTGGAAAAGGACATCATGCTTAGAAGGGTGGAGGGACAGCACAGGAGAGGAAGACCCAGATGAGATGGATTGATACAGTAACTGGGGAAATGGGGGTTGGTGTATCAGAATTAGTGAGACTTGATCAGTATAGGGAAGGGTTCAGAGCCGGTATACATCGCAGGCAACTCAATGGTACATAACAACAATAACATACTATGACAGGTTTGGAAGCAGGAGTGGCATCCACTTCCTAAATTACATGTCTCTGGAAACTCTATGAACTTTGATAAATGCCAACAGTTGTAGAGGGGCGTCAGGCCTTTTGTTCACAGGGTTGCTGTGAGACATGCTCGACTCAAAGGCAATCCACAACAACAACAACACATTAATCATTGGCCAAGACTGCTTACCAAATTATAACAAAATAAATTATAAAAGATTTTATTAATAATCCAGGGAGTGCTGGCGGCTTGTTGTTGTTGTTGTGGGGTGCCATCAAATGAGTATGACTCACACCAACCCTTTGAACAACAGATCGGAACCCTGTCTTTTCCTGTGCTATTCTCATCACCTCTAACACACTTGAGACTATTACTGCAGTCACTGTGTCAATTCACCTGGTTGAAAGTCTTCCTCCTTTCACCACCCCTCTACCTTTCCAAGCATGATCTTCAAAGCCTCTCCTAGGCTGCATATAATCCATGAATACATGGAAGCTCATATATTCTTGCATCAAGGATACAGTATTAATTTTAGGAAAGGTGGCATGTTGTGAATGAAAATCCCAAATGCTGCCCAGCAGTATACAAGCTTTAGTTATTGAGATTAAAAACAAAAACAAAGCACATATGAACTAATGTTTTATTAAACTGCTTGCTTTCAAGTGATTTTCACTAAACTCTACTCTTGATCTAGGACAAGAAAAAGTTGAAAGTATTTTCTACCTTCTGTACTTGTCAGTAGTAAATAGAAAGAAAGTAATACTAAATCATTCACCCATTGGTTCATGAATTATTTTTTTTCTCCTTGGTGTCTGCATTTATAAACACAGATTTCACAGAAAGGCTCTTGCTTTGCTTTCTCATGTTGTTGAGATGCTTTCTCATGTTTCTCAAGTTGTTCGTTAAGATCAGCATATGACGGAAGGAAAAGGACATGGAAAAAAAAACCAGAGCTATAAGATGTTTTTCATTCTGTGGTTTCTGGTAACTGGCATAATAAAATGCCACAAATGTCTTCTGAGAGAACAAAACCCGTCATGAAGTATATAAGGCAAACAAGTAAGCCAAAGTGAACACACATAAATAAGAGCCGGACAGGGTTCCGATCTGTTGTTCATAGGGTCTCTATGAGTTGTATTCAACTTAATGGCACCTAACAACAACAAGAAGAAAAAGATCTCCAAGCAGGGTGTGACATACACAGACACGTGCACATAAACACAAATGCCTACTTTATTCTTTTTTCACATGCTCCTAAAATCATTGTTATATAAGGTCTCATTACTTTCCCCATTCAAAGGGGCTGCTAACTAACCTGTAAGTAAAAGAAAGGGGCTCTTGCAGTGTAGGCTGTAGACTGCTGCAGAGCTAACTCAATTTACAGCTTCAGAAACCCAATGAAGGACTTGAACAAGTCAGAAACAGGTCAAGAGTGGTGAGTTTAAGGGTTTTCTGTTTTTAATGTTTACATTCTGAAAAAAAAAATAAAAATTGAAATTGATCTAGATCAGGTTTTTTCAACTGCACCTGCACTTCAGATGACCAATGGAATTTTCAAAAATCCTGGTAATAAAGTCAAACCCAGTCCACTTACAGAAACTCTGGAAAAAATTCTTTTTCAAAGTCCTCAATGTTTCCAGTTGAAAACCAAGACTAATTACCAGAGTCAGCTTACGGACTAAGTTGTGTCTGGTTAAGACTATGGCCTTTCTGATCACTTTCTATGTATCTAAAATATGGGCAATGAATAAGGATGACAGAAGAATTGATGCCTTGAAGCTGTGGTGTTGAAGAAGAGCACTGAACATCCCATGGGTGGCCAAAAGAACAAACAAATGTCTTGGAGAGGGAGCAGCTGGAGTGCTCTTTGGAGGTTGGAATGATGAGGCTTCAGCTCACACACTTTGGGCATGTTGCTAGGAGGGGCTGTTCCTTGGAGAGGGATATGATGCAGAAAGGTTGAGGATTGGAAAAGGAGAGGAAGACCCTCAACCAGGTGGACTGACACAGTGACTGCTGCAATGGCCTCTAGTGTGTCAGGAAGTGTGAGGATGGCACAGGACAGGGTTCCTATCTGTTGTTCATAGGGTCTCTATGAGTTGTACTCAACTTGACAGCACCTAACAACAACAAGAACAAGAAAAAGATCTCCAAGCAGGGTGTGACAAACACAGACACGTGCACATAAACACAAATGCCTACTTTACTCCTATCCAAGGAAAAAGAGAAATCATGGTATATAGTTGTAACTTGTCAAGGCCTAGAACAATCAAATGCATCAAAAGGTCACCTGAATAAAAGTTCATACTTTGCCTTTTCCAGCTCAAAACCTAGTATTTATATATGAGCAGCCAAGTTACATAACCCCGAGAGGCTTGCCGTTACGAGGGGCTAGTCTTTGGGAAAAAACATCATGCTTAGAAAGGCGGGGAGTGTACAACCCTCAACAAGACAGACAGACACACTGACTGTAACAATGGACTCAAGTGTACATCAGAGATGATGAGAACGGCACAGGCCAAGGCAGGCTTCAGTTTTGTCGTTCACTAGGTTGCTGTATGTTGTAGTCCACTCAATGTTACACAACAACAAAGTGGTGCAGCAGTTAAGCACTCTGCTACTAACCAAAAGCCTGGTAATTTTAATTCCTCAGCCTCTCTGAGGTAAAGGTCTGGCAATCTATAGAGCCAGGGCCACTGCTGTAAAACGAGACTGACATCAGGGTGGAGGGAAGACAGAGAAGGAGGGGAGGAATGATGTATACTGCACTGAAACAGATGAGGGAAAGAACTGTTTAAAAGGGACCTATGACTGGGTATCTTGTCATTACAGAAGTCCAGAGTGAAGGCTGCACAGTGGAGTGGACTTGAGGGGAGGGACTGCATAACAATGAAAGAGTTTTTCTTTTTCTTTTCAAGGAGAAGAGTGAATTGGGTGGGCAGGGAGAAAAGTGCAACAATGAATGACTGGAAACCCTAAGTCTCTGTAAACTTTCATTAAAATTAATTTT
>NW_006400020.1:679186-680146 GCF_000299155.1 Elephantulus edwardii | reverse complement strand
AATCGGGATGGGTGTGGCAGAGGCAATGAGATTGGCACAGGATAGAGCAGGGTTTAGGGCTGTTGTACATAGGGTCGCTATGAGTTGCAAATGACTCGACGGCACATAACAACAACAACAACAACTGGTGGTGTAAAAATGTGTATGAGAAATTAAATGAATCTCATGGTTCATGACACATGGTTTCAATATACCAGGTGCTCAGTGGGAGAAGGACTGGCAACTTCTTTTCCCTGTAATTTACTGCCTCTAAAAACCTGCTGAAGGATCTGCTATCAGTCGGTTCCAACTTCGGTAACGCAACACCACTCAAATAGAAAAAAAATATTCATTAAAAATAAATCAATAACACACCCATGTTTATCGCGGCTTTGTTCACATTAGCAAAGAGTTGGAAACAACCTAAGTGCCCATCAACAAACAAATGGATAGAGAAGCTGTGGTGTATTCACAAAATGGAATACTACACTGCACTAAAAAACAAAACACTCATGAAATATTATACAGAATGGGTGACCCTGGAGGGCATTTTACTGTGTGAAATATTTCAGTCACAAAAGGACAAATACTGCATGGTGCCACTGTTGTAAAATAGGACTGACATCAGGGTTGTGGGGAGACTGAAAAAGATGGGATAAATTAAGTATACTGCATCGAAATAGATGAGAGAGAGACTAACTGTTCAAAAGGGATATTATGATTAGATATTATTGTCATGCCAGGAGTCCAGAACGAAGGCTGCAGAGTGGAGTGGATTTTGGGGGGAATGATTGTGTTACAATGAATTTTTCTCTTACTTTTCAAAGCAAAGGCTGCATAGTGGAGTGGACTTCGGGCGGGGGTGGGGGGATGGATTGTATAACAATGAAAGAATTTTTTTCTTTTACTTTTCCAAGAGAAGAGCAAACTGGAGCGGGGAGATTGGGCAGGGAGAAAAGTCCAACAATGATTGAATGGAAA
>NW_006400020.1:674604-678968 GCF_000299155.1 Elephantulus edwardii | reverse complement strand
AAAAAAAAAGATATGGCAATCTTCTTCCAAAATGATGCAGCTTTGGAAACCCTAAGGATAGTTCTATTTTGTCCTATGGAGTTGCTCTGAGTCAGAATCAGTAACAACGGGTTTTTAGTCTGTCTAGACAGGTGCTTCTGCTGTTGTATTGTTTTTTAAGAAATAACAGGGTAAATGCATATAATCTGATCTGTCTCCATATCTAAACAAACATATTAATGGTTAACAGTTTAAACAATGTTTGTTTCATTTTCATCTTAAGAAGGAAAGAACAACATCCTAAGCAGTATTTGATTTCTAGTTCCTTTTCTGTGTTCACTTATATTTTAATGCAGATCATTCTTCATAGTAGTTCTGATGTTAACCTTCCCAGTGTCTCTAACACTGCACTGCGCTAGGTCCTTTACACCAGTGTGCTGCTTCCAACTCCCAACAGTGTTAATTACAATAAAACCAATATCATACATGAGATATGATCTTTACTTAAAGACTGAGATAAAGTTTTATGTACTATCTATTTGAATTTTATGAAAACTTTAAAGCTGGATAATATCATTCAAGTCAGTTTCTTATGAAAATGAATACTTAAAACTCAACCACTTATCGAGGGGGGAACCCATGTTATTTCTTATACTTCAGCACTTTAGTACTTTTCCTATTCTATTGGCATCTTATAGAAACAGAAAACAATCTCAGCTTTGCCTCAGGATTTCTCTGTGATGCTCTAAAGCTGAGCCTAAAATAGGTCTAAAGCAACAGTTCCAAACCACTCCAGATGGCAGCATTACACAGCCTTACCAGGCTCCTGACCTGGAAAACAGCCAGTCATCAGTTTTAGCTGTCCACCTGGCAGCCTTGAGCCACACCAGAACCTCTTCTACCAAAACTATAGAATAACATTGACTAGATAGCAAGAATTCAGTGCATTTAAAGATGATAAAGTATCAGGTTCATAGTGAGATCTATGAGGACTAAAATCAGCTCCCACAATTCCTCATTTCATTCCCAGCCCATTCTGGTTCCTTTAATACCACCAATGGTACCATTCATAAGCTCACCAAAAGACAACAGGTAAATGCATCATCTATAGTGAACCTCCCTAAAGCTTGTGCAGGAGCTGTCTGGTGGTCTAGTGGGTAAGGAGTTGTACAGCTAACCCAAAGGGAGACAGTTCAAATCTACCAGCTGCTCCAAGGGAGACAGATGGCAATCACCTCCTGTGTGGTTTACAGTCTAAAAACCCACTGGGTCTGTTATAGGTCAGTTCCGACTCTACAGCACACAACAACAGTTGTTGAATAAACAGAAGGGCTAATGTGGGGAAAATATGAGTAAGAAGCAAGGCAAGTTTGAAGAGGGCTGATAAAAAATCTGTGATGCTTATTTTACATGTATTTCTTGTAACTGCAGTTGTCATTATGTACTGTCAAGTCAGAAGTGGCTCACAGAGATCCTCCAAGTGGGTTTTCAGTGGCAATAAGTCTCATGGGAGGAGATTGTCCACTTTCTTGAGCAGAGCAGCTGATGGATTCAAACTGCGTGCTTTTGCATTTTAGTTTACCTTCTCCTCTTTTAATGCAATGAATTAAAGCCCTGTCACAGATACCTACACTTGAATTTCAGTTTATCTTATCCCTAAAAGACATTTTGACTTTTTTCTTCCTGGTCCATCCACTCACTGTACAGTACTGCAAGAGAGGATATGAGGGAGAAAATACAGTGTATGCTTATGAGTAGATCACAAATAATAAAGGATATCTTAAAATTGTGATAGCTGCTGTGCATGTATTATAAGCTCTATTACATCTAGTAAACTTAAGTTTTTAAAGTACCTAGCATTTGCTGCTATTAAAAAAAAATAAATATGGGTAATTCAAATATCAAAGTAAACATATTCTAGGCCTATGTATTTTAGACCAAAACGTTTCAATGATAAGTTAGAACTCTATGATTAAAATAACAGGGAAATTATTAGCACTTCAATGGAGAAAAACTGAGTAGACTTCTTCAAGGTTAATTTAAATTATAAGAAAAAGAACTTGTAGAAATAAAGAGTATCATTATTCTAATATATTTCTTTGTTAAAATTAATTAAAATATACTAGAATAATGGTCAAAATTTATATACTTAAATAATAGTCAAAAGAAAATGTTACCTCGTATTTGGAGCAAAGCACAAAAGTTTGGTCTCCTCCAGAGAAGATTTGCTTAACGATATGATATTTGAAACGATCTGTTAAAGAAAAAGAAAGAAAAAAAAACCAGTATTTTTTTAATAACTGAAATTTATTCTTGATCCTTTTTCTTATATTCTAAAATATGCATGAAGGTTTCCTTTCATTTTAATTATTACAGAGAAGTTAAAAACCTTCTCTCCTGATTCTCTGCCTAGCAATGTTCCCACTTTCATTAAAAATAAATAAAGCAGTATCCTCTCTATAACTCAACCTCTGATCCTTCAACTCCCTCCTCTCAACTCGAGCTCATCCTGACCTAGTTTCTATTCTTCACTCTAACTTTGTGTATGCCACTGACCTGAAATCCAGAGTAAGCACGACCATAAACATTAATAGATGTTTAATAAATAATACATCTGAGTGTGGCAGGCCCCTCGCCTCTTTGGATAAGGCTTGCACAAGAAAAACCTCCATTTTCTGCTTCCTCCTTTACTTTTCAATGTCTTGTGTGCACATTAGTGTCTAATAGTACCAAAATGCTTTTATTTCTCACACATCACAATTTCATGTCTCCATGCCTTTTCCCTGTATTACTCACAGTATGGTATCTGCGAATGGTGTCTCTTCGAGAAATTGAATGGTGTTTACAGAATTATGCAAGTCTGTGGTATACATCATCACTCAGTCGTCAGAGTCCTTCTCTACCTGGCTAAGTCCAAATGACACTTCAAAGCACAGTGAGAGCCTTCTCTAACCTGTGTCCCCCGAATGCCTTCTTTTCATATTACCAGGAAAAAACCTAAAAAAACCAACACTTAACCATCTTATGCTGTAACATGTTTATGTTCTAAATTAATTTGAGAATGCTCAAGAACAAAATTTATGATCACATAAGTTGTTATAGGTAAATTTTTAAAATATGTGTTTTCAGAGATAGTAAGTCACGTGGGAGGAGATGGTCCATTCTTCTCCCATGGGGCAGCTGGTGGATTCAAACTGCATTGCAGGGCAGTTTCCTACCACTAGGCCACCAGAGTTTTCTTTAACAATAAATAGTAACATATTTCTTTGAAGGATTCTATGGGCAAAATGTGAATGGCAGGAGACGCATCACTCACGTCCGAATAAAAATTTAAGAGAGGACTATGAAAGGACTATATTATTACTGTACAAAAAGAATTAGTCAACAACTATTTCAGAAGACAGTAAAGGATCAAAAATGATGGATCTTGGTTTAAAGCAGAGAATCCCAGAGAAATGTTTATATATGTTTTACTGATTATGCAAGAGCATTCAACCGATGCATTACTACTGGGAAGGTAAGATGGTGCAACCACTATGGAAAAACATACAAGCTGACAATACAAATACCATTTGATCCAGCAATTCCACTACTAACTAGGTATATAGCCCAAAGAAAGAAGAGCTTCCACATGGATATGTGCATACCAGCGTTCACTGCAGCATTATTTACAATAGCAAAGAGATGCAACCCAAGTGTCCACCAACAGACGAATAGATAAAGAAACTATAGAATATTTAGGCAACAGATTACAAAGCAACATAAAAGATGATAAAGACTTCATGAAATATATTTAACATGGATGCACCAAGAGGATATTATGCTAAGCAAAATAAGTCATAAAAGGAATATTATGTTAAAAGATAATTATTATAAAACATCAAGGAAAGGTTTATATACATAGAATCATTCTTAGGTGGTTACCAAAGATGAGGATGGAGGGAGGGAGAGAGAGAGAAGTGAAAATTAGTAAACAGACAAATTAGGTGGGAAGAAAAGTAATACACAACAAGAGGTTGGTCAGACATGTAATTAATTAATATCATGGGGCATTTCGAGTCAGATGATCATATGATATATTATTCTGGAGATGAAAAGGTGAGGAAAAATCGAGTTGCTTTCATAGTCAAAAAAGAAATTTCTAGGTGCATCTTGAAGTACAACATTGTGAGTGATAGGATTATATCCATACGCTTACAAGGAAGTCCAGTGAACACCACTATCATCCAGATATATGCACCAACAACCAGAGCCAAAGAAGAAGAAATAGATGATTTCTACCAACTCTTACAAGCAGAGATAGATCGAACATGCAATCAAAATGCATTGATAAAAATGGGCGACTGGAACGCAAAAGTTGGGAACAGGGAAGAAGAATCAGTAGT
>NW_006400020.1:655278-671439 GCF_000299155.1 Elephantulus edwardii | reverse complement strand
AAAAATAAATAAAATAAGACTGATAACCTAATTTTTAAAATGGGGGAAAGACATGAAAAGACTTTTCACAAAGGAAGACATTGGGATGGTCAAGAGACACATAAAGAATGTCCAAAATCACTGGCCATAAGAGAGATGCAAATCAAAACCACAATGAGATACCATATCACCCCAGAAGTAGCACTCAACAGGGCAACAAGCAATGAATGTTGGAGAAGATATGGAGAGATGGGAAGTCTCATACTCTGTCGGGGGGGATTGTAAAATGGGACAACCACCCTGGAAGGCAGTTTGGCATTTCCTCAAAAAGCTGAACACAGAAACTCTGTATGATCTAGTTATTCCACTACCAGGAATATACACCATGGAAATGAAAACTGAGACATAAATGGAGATTTGTACACCAATGTTCATAGTAGCATCATGGAAATAGCCCACATGTCAAACCACAAATTAATAGATTGAGAAATTGTGGTACATTCACACAACTAAATACTATACAGCACTCAGGAGCAACGATTTTAAAAAAATACTACATAACTTGGGAGAGACTGGAGAGTATTACGCTGAGTGAACTAATTCAGTCTCATAAGAACAAGTACTGTATAAGACCATTATTGTAAAAATAGAAGGATAACTAGTAAAACATGTATGGGGATCCAGGGCAGAAGGGGTGAGAGCAGAGGGGTGAGGATGAGTAGGGGTGAAATCACAGGATTATACAATTTGGTGGGTGGAGAGAGGGGGTACAAAAATGGAAAAGATCTTGTGGGGACCTGAAAAGACACAGTAATGGTGGGCATAGTCCAATGGTTATTAATTTTATAAAACATAATGAAATTATGTTTTATTTCAAATGGGAATTATTGTATGAAACACAATGTGAATGAAGAATAGTGTGAAACACAATATATACAAATTTTGTAAGTAAATGTAAAATAAAAATTTTAGAAACAAAATCAATGATGCTTAAAAAATACTTCATGTTTATTCCCTCCAAAATAAATAAAAGTAACTAAGAGAGATATTCTATGAACAGTTATTTCTACCATGTTAAAAACTATAAATTCCACTAAAAATCCTCTTACCAGCTCTTGCTGAAAGCTGACCACTATGTGCAGCCCAGTAGCCCTTCACAGGAGATGGGCACTTCACGTTACAGGTGTGTCCAGTACCTAACTGTCCTCTTGAGCCACAGCCAAATGCATAGATGAGACCAGAAGAAGGCACGAAGGCTAGGGTGTGTTGTCTGTGGAAAAACCATTAGCATTAATTTCCTAGCATAGTTCCCACTAATCTGGATACAAAAACTCGGACTCTTAGTTTCCACACAAGGGTCCAGTAATTCCGGGGTGTGTCCTGATAAACCTTCCCCAGGTGTACACACCCACTAGTCAGTTCGTATTGCTATAATTGCTTCTCCACAAAACTGTCCTCCAGGTTAAAGGAAGGACAACAAGACTTACAAAGAGCAAATGATCTGCTCCATTTGTACGAAAGGGAAGGGAGCAGTGCAGACATGGGCAAAATTTCCAAATGTTCTTTGTGACAATCTCCTCTCCTTTTTTCATCTCCTCATGTCCTGATGTCCTCATCTTAATTGTTCATGTAAAAACCTTCCTTGCTATATTCAACTCAGATACGACTTTCTACAAACCTTAAACATGATATTATTGTTATGTTCCATCAAGTCGCTTGCGACTCTTAGCAAAGCTATGTACAATAGCTCTGAAGCCTGCCATATCTTGAGCCAGTCTCACTGTCTCCTACACACTTATCCCATTACCCCAGGTACTGTGTCAATCCAACTCATCCAGTGTGGTGTACAACGAAGAGTTCTTAAAATAATTATGGTTAAGGAGACCTGAGGGCACAGTGTTTGGGCTCTCAGCTGTTAACTGGAAGGTGGGAAGTTCAAATTCAGAAGTTGCTCTGTGGGAGAAATATGTGGCAATCTGTTTCCATAAAGATTACAGCTTGGCAGGGATCTTAAAAGCAGAAGTAATAATGGGAATAATCCAACAGTGATTAATTTTACAAAATCAACGGGAATGATTATATGAAACACAATGTGAATGATGGATAGCATGAAACACAATGTATACAAATTTTGTATGCACATCAATACAAAATAAAAATCTTTACAGCTTTGGAAACCTCATGGGACACTTCTATTCTGTCCTACAAGGCTGCTATAAGTTTTAGACCTGGCACACAACAGGTCTAAACACACTCACAGAGCTCCAAATAAACCACCGCAGAGACAAGATCCATTTCTGGATTTGTAGTAGATAGCAAGAAACACTTACCTGCCACAAGCAATCTGAGTTACTTCACTGCCCATCAGCTCTAGGACTCTTCTTGGGTTAACTTCATCATTCATGGAGTCATGTCCAAGTTGTCCATAGGAACCAGCACCAAAGGTAAACACACCTCCACTCTAATAAGGAACAAACACCACAGGACTTCACCGCATCTCTGAGAACACACACTTCTAAAACCTTCTGTATACAGAATTCACATTACAAAAGTCTGTCTAAGAACACTATGCTCATTTGAGACTACTTACTACAAATCAGTTCTTGGAACACTCATTACATAGGAAAACAATGATAAAGACGTTTAAGTCTGTAACTTAATGGAGCAAAGATGTTCAAGGAAATATGTTCTCTCTGTAAATTCCAAAAATTGTTTGATAGTCCATTTTTTTATTAAGAGGCAAACAAAAAACAAGGAGATAAGTGACATAAGTTGATTTTACAAAGTGTTCCATAAACTATTTCTTTTTTTCACAGATACTTGAACAAACGCTGAGACATTTTATGAAAGTAAATCTATAATAGCATTCAATATAAAAGCGCATTTTCATTTTCTTTAAAACTATGTTTAGAAATAACTATAACATGCTTGGAATGGTAGAGGGTCAAAGAGAGAAAGGAAGACCCACTTATAAGAAGGGTTGACATGGTAACTGTAGAAATGGGCTCAAGCCTATCAGAGCTCATGAAGACGGCACAGGATAGAGAAAGGTTCCAATCTGTTGTGCAGAGGGTCACTATGAGTTGTACTTGATCTCCTCCCCTCGCCTCTGAAAACCTGCCGGAGGGTCAGCTATGTGTACTCTATGTACACAATAACAACAGCAACAACAACACATTTAGGAGGGGGAAAAAAGACTGATAATTATAAAACATATTGCCATTTTATGCATTTAAATTGCATTTGTATATACCTAGAATTAAATTTTATGTTTTAAATAGCATTTTAAAAAACAGTAACAAATCAAGTTGATTATCACTGAGTTGATTCCAACTCATAACGACCTTGTAAGGACAGAGTAAAATTGCTCCAGGAGGTCCCTAAGGCAGTCATTTTTATAGATGCAGAATGCCATGTTCTCCCACAGAGCAGCAGATGGGGCCAAGCCATCAAAAGAACATTTTAAATGTTCTCTTTCTTTGTAACATTTAAAAATAATCCAGTTACTGGCCTAGTGCTTCAGCACTGCACCACCAGGGTCCCATTAAGTGAACCCAGAATGCTGTTTTAAATACTGTATTTTAAGAACATTTACACTAGATTATTTTTAAATCTAAAAGATGTTAATTAAAGACGCAAATATAAGCATAAGGAAAACAACCAAACTGAAGCTCGATACAGTACTATAATTAAACATCACTCATTCACTCACTCATTCATTGCCCTGAGTCAGAAGTGACTCATAGCTGTTTGTCACTCCTTTCTCCTGACGAGCTTCCTGGTGGATTCACAGTGCAACTCCCTACAGATGACACACTAGAGCTCCCTAACACCATCACTAATCTTTCTAAAAGATACTATCAACATTAAGCAAGCAATGCTATTCACCCACTCATCTCATAACCCAGCACACCAAAGCACTACAGGACATCGGGGCATCCCGAGCCCTTACCTTTGTGAGGACTGCTGTGTGTTCTTCTCCACAACTTATATACACAACCTTCTGTGTTCGTAAGAGCTTCACGTGACAGGGAGACTCTCGATCTAGAACAAGAGAAATAAATATGAGAGTGTCATTAGCATTTTGCCTCTGAGACAAAATATATCCAGCCACCATCTTTGTTTAGAGCAGGGGGATCATTTTGGATTCCTGACTCAGAGATTTAAATCCTTGTCTGCATCTCCACCTGAGTGTCAGAGCAAATGAAATATATCTAAAACCTATATCACAGTTTCCACACGGTTTCCAACTTTGCTCTTTTCACCAAATAGCTTCCTCATTTTAATCAACAGGGTCTTTCTCCTTCTAGCTCCTCCTCTGTTTATTTCAATAATGAGCAAACCCAGTTGATTCCATAGTTAAAATACAGTCACTTTCACACCCTCTAAAATTAGGTATTTCCCCTACTAAGCTTATCACTGAAAGGAAAACTATTAGCCTGCCCTTCAAATCACTTCAAACTTGAGTCTATACTACCCCTCTGACCTCTGATCTGCTACTGTTCCCTTTATTCACCACAATCTTAGCACCCCCATCTTCTGGCAGCAGAGCCTTGGCACATCTTGGTCCCTTTGATTGAAACATCCCCTCACTCCATCCACAAGTATTCACATGGCTCATTTTCTCCCTCATTTCCTGTAGGTCTCTACTCAAACATCTTTTTATCAGTAAGCCCCTCCTTAACTACTTTATATAACACAGGAAGCTTCATTCCTAAACTCTGTAACAGAACCCATATTTATTTGTAGTTTATCTCTAGCCACTAGAACACAATTTCCATAAAGCCAAGGATACTATCTGTTCTGTTCACTGCCATACCTTGTGAACTAACACAGAGTTGGCACATAGTAGATACTCAATAGACATGTGTTAAATTAGTAAATGTGCTTTTTTTTTTTTTGTAAATGTGCTTTTGAACAGGTGCTTTGATGAGTTCACATACCTTTTTCATCACTGAGTCCTAGCTGTCCTGCATTATTCATCCCCCAGCTAAAAACAGCTCCAGAGAGAGAGAGGGCAAAGCTGTGGGCCCCACCTGCAGCCACCTGAGCCAGCGGGATCCCCTCCAGGGACCGTACCCGCTGTGGGCTGGCTTGGGAAGGGAACTCCTTCCCCAGGCCTAGCTGACCATGGCTGTTCTTTCCCCAAGTGAAGAACTGCCCATCTGAAAAAAAGAATAGGACACCCGGTATTACGAGCAAGGATACAGGTTCCATTCATAAAAATGATCTACTTAAAAAAATACAGCTGCCCAGCAATGGTTTGTTAGTCAGTCCCTCCCATGAGCCCCACTTCAGCGCAAGGGAACAGAGATATTCCATTCTATAATATAGTCAAAACCAAAACTCTTATTTGTCATGACAGTAGAGAGAGGAACTATGTCATTCTGTTCTTTCAAAGACTTTAACATATACGCAAAAAATATGTTTAAGTCAATTCCATTTTGAATAGGCCAATATTGGGCTCAGATCCTCTAAACAAGTGTAACTAGTTCTAATGTGCAATAAGACCATGAGATGAGGACTCTGAAGTCCAGCTCTGATGACCTGGGTCATTCCTCAGAAATTTGTTCTAATAGAGTACTGCATATACAGATATACATTTCTTAGTCTCTTTCATACCCATTTATATGGGAGCATAAAGGTGGAAAAATAGCTTGGTGATGGGATATGACAAGTAAAAACTAATCTTTTATAAGCCTGAGAACACCGATGTAAGGTCCTACTTATTTTCTCATGGTAGAGAAGTCAGAACAAAGCAGTAATTTCCTTTATCACTGATAAAAGCATTAGCTATGCCAAAGGCTGTCTGAAAATTGCCACTGTCCAACAGGAATGCTGTTCCCAGTTAGGTTACATCACACAAAAACAAAAAGAGAGATAGATGCTTTCAAACTTAGCATAGCATTAGCATACATTTAATGTTACATTACCAGCTGCAAGAGCCAAGCAATGCCAGTTGCCACAGGAAACTTGTAATATTGTCTGCTGGTTCAGCTTTTGTATTAACCTAAAACAGAAAAGGCTTTCTCCTTAAAAAGTGCATTGATACTCCAGTACAGTTATAAAAATATTCCCAACTAAATTAAGACTTCAAAGAACCATTTTTACCACAGTGGTTAGTATTCCACAGCCTAATGAAAGGTCTGAGATTGGACCTATTCAGTGGACCTACAGAAGAAAAAACTTAATAATCTTATCCTGCTTATCCTAGGCTATGCCTTCTTCTTGTTGTTGTTATGTGATGTCGAGTTGCCTGAGACTCATAGCGACCCTATGAACAACAGCACTAAACCTTGCTCTAAACCCTGCCAATCTTACTGTCTCTGATATACCTATTCCCTGGCAACCACTAATTTGTACTTCATTCCTAAAATTCGGTCAATTCAAAAATTTTATATATATTAAGTAAGTATCCTTTTGGGAGGTGTTGTATGTATTAGTAGTTTGCAGAATGCTACATTTTTTTTTTTTAATGAGAAAATGTGCAATTGTCTGGGGGAGTAAATTTTAGAAGTTGTTAAATAGCAACAACCTTTCTTTCTGGCCTGTGTTTACTCTAGGTCTTGCAGGGCTCCGTTTGTGGTCACCATTGTCACAACCCTCAAAATCACAGTTATGGAAAGAAAGCAGGTCAAAGGACCAAGGCAAAAACAACAGGAAAACTGGAGCTTGCCCACTCATCTCGTTCTCCTCTACCAATAATTCTGTAAGATATGGTTAGGCAGCAGAGGCTTACAGAAGCTAAACAATGTGTGCAAGCTTGCTCATCTAATGAGTAAGAGTGCTAGAATTAGAATCCAAGGACATATGCCTTTAAAGACACATTACTAAGCATAATACTTTGGTATGGATTAGTGGGTTTATTTAATGTACTAATCCAAGCCTTGGACACCACTCATAATTTATAAATTACAAATAAAAATTAAATTACTATTACAAACATAATATATCAATTTTGGAAATGAAATCCCATTAAAACCTTTTACTTGAGTTTTCCTTAGGTCATCAACAAATCAAATAATTTTGTCAATATTAGAATACTTCCCCCCAAGTTATACACAAATTAATTAAAACAGAGTCCTCCCTCTTTCTCACTGCCACTCTCCCTATCCTCCTATATTCAGATCACTCTTGGAAGAAGCAAACATTACTAGTTACAAATGAGGAATGAATGAAATCATTCTTAACCTTTACTTGCTTCTTAAAACAGCTCTGCACTGTCCTTTGAAGGGGACAATAACTGGACAGAAGGAGAAGACATTTACTAAAATATCTTGTGTTGCATGATGTTATGTGTTGCCCACCTTAGCAATGGTGATGTGAAAATGAGTAATCCAGCATTTCTGTCATTTGTAGCTGAGTACTGTACAGAAACAGACATGAAGTAATTACAAAGAATTTAGAAAGTATTAGAATATGGATCTGCACGCCTCTGGAGTATAAATAAATAGTAATCAAATGAAATAAATGAATTAGTGGCCTCTTTGTTTATTAAGAGCCCATAACAATCTGAAAAGTGACCCTAATAAAAATCCATCTGCAAGTACAGTATCTTACATGATAATGCAATGGCTTTCTGGTTAACTTATGTGAAACATTTCACTAAATCATCTAAGATTTAGATGTAAGTAAATAAACTATTGTATTTGTGTTGAACTAAAGAACCTATCCATGCTGGGCTATATTTTGACTGTTTATAATGCTTAAGGTATTTTCCCTATTATTAGAGTAACAGGTCAGACTGGTGATTCTATTTTAAAATGCTTAATTGTGTAATTGATTTATACCTGCAACCTTAACTTGAAGGTAAATAAATACAGCTTGAAGAGAGAAGTCTTTTTTTATTCACATATTTATCAAGTGTTATGCCTATGCCAAACGAGGTGGGTTTTCAGAGGCAGTTAATCACACAGGAGGAAACTGCCTGCCCATCCTTCTCCCACAGAGCAGCTCAGATCCGAACCACCATCCCTTCAGGATTGCAGTGCAGATTCTTACCACTAGGCCACCAGAGCCCCAAATTATACTAAATTTGGGAACAAATTAAGAATAGTTTCCAAGAAACTCACATTTTTGAACAAGAAACAGACAGCTATGTAAACAATGACAAGTGTTATAATAGTATAAAGCACCACAGCAGCACAAAGGAATTAGGAATTCAATGAAGGTAAGGGATGAATAACAAGGAGTTTAACAGAGCACTAGCAAGAAAGAATATCCAAATAAACTGACATTTGAAAACTCAGATTCACTTCTGTGAATTCTTACCTAGGTACTGCTACGGAATCCTCAGTGGTCATGAGCCCGAGCTGTCCATCACTCCCTGCACCCCAAGAAAAGAGCTGGCCCCGGTCACTGAGGGCCAGACTGTGGGACTCACCACATGCCACATGGACAATGTGTTGATCTGCCAAAGCTCCAATTTGCTCTGAAAGAGATGAAACCAAAGGAGAAAAATGTGCAGTCTAGAAAACAGACATATTGCTGTCCTTACACATAACTGCCAGGTTTGTTTTCGAGATAGAAACACTAAATCTGTTTATTTAGAGAGATAATACATTTTAGATACTATCTTTCTAAAAGCAATCAATTTAGGTTCGAGCTACATGAGGTTTCACACATGTCCACTGCGGGACACAGATCCCAGATGTTACCTCAACCAATAAAACTATGTGTTTGGCCTCTTTCAATCCAGAGGGAAGCCTAAAGGTTTACAATTTAGAGATGTTGAATCAGAAAGGTCTAAGCAAGACTGGAATGAGTTAAATTATTGCAAGCATTGATACTGAGTGAAATTTTGTCATTCTGCCTAGGAACAATGAGACAACTACACAAACACACACACAAGATACCTAACACCTCAATCAGTTCCAGAAATGGGGTCTCCGTCTTCTACGTAGCAAACTAGAAGACAGGCAGATTTCGCTTTGGGAAATCTGGGCCAAGAGAAAAAAAGAACTCCACAGACACTGATAGTTTTAAGTACCACAATGAGATGTCCAACTTTGCACCAGCTGACACAAACACTCAGCTTTCAGCATCTTACTTTTTAACATAAAAGGCCTGCCAAGGATCAATACATAAGTCAGAGGGAACTTCAACATGAAAGAAAGGAGTAAAGCAAACAGAAGAAAATAAACTCTAAAGAAATAGATCATGCAGGGAAAAAAGTCCTTTTAAAAAAAAATCCTTAGAGAGTACCATATAACAGATGATGTTTTAATCCTCAAATCAAGAAGGTGCTATAGAACAGGAGCATTCAAGTAGACAAAAAAATAAGCCAGGAAACAAAAACATCCCAGAAACAGAAAGTATGGTAGTATCAATTGAAAAAAAAAAAAACAACCCACAAACTTTGAAAAGAATTGGAAGATATTTTTCTGGGAAATGGAACAGAGGATTAAAAAAAAAAGAAAATAAAGAATTAGAGATTATTTGAAGACTTCTAAAATCAAAAAATGAGAAAAAAAAACATAGGCAGAAAATCATCAAGAAGGAAGACAAGAAAACCTCTCAGGGACTCAAAGGCATGAGTTTCACTTAGACATACATACTTCTGTTGTTAGGTGCCATCAGGTCTTAGGAATCCAACCCTATGAACAACAGCTCTGAACCTTGTCCTATCCTGCACTGTCCTCTTTATTTGTCACGCTCAAGCCCACTGTGGTAGTCACTGTGCTGACCCATCTTCCTGGAGGGTCTTCCTCTCTTTCTCTGACCCTCGACCTTTGCCAGCATGATGTCTCTCTCTAGCAACTGGCCCTTCATGACAACACGACTGAAGCATGTGAGATACAGTTTCACCATCCTTGTCTCTTAGGAGCACCCTGGTCACATGTCCTCTAAAACAGACTTGTTTGTCCTTTGGCAGTGCACCAGATATTCAGTACTCTTCTCCACCACCACGATACAAAAGCATCAATTCTGTCATCCGTATTCACTGTACAACTTGCAGGTACATAGGAAGTAACTGAAAAGATCATGACTTGGTTCAGGCCCTCCCTAGTCTTTAAACTCACATCCACATTCTATAGAACTTTGGAGAGATCCTTGACAGCACATTTCCCCAATGCAACAACACATCTTTTGATTTCTTGACTGCTGCTATCAAAGCTGTTGATAGTGGATCCAAGTAAATTACTAAACAACTGATAATTTTAATTCTTTCTCCATCAACCATGATGTTGCCTATTGGTCCAGTGGTAAGGATTTTTGTTTTCTTGATGTTGAGATGTAATCCGTCTTAAAGGCTATATATAATCTTTGACCTTCGACATTAAGTGCTTCCAATTTCTCTTCACTTTCTTTAGGATATATTTCATTTTCCACATTGGAGGCATTTTTCTACCTCTGCTTTCTAGGCCTGTTGGTCAGCTGCTCTGGAAATGTTGCCATCTATTTGCTACGTGAGTTCTGTGTATCCTGAATTGAATATATCTTTCTGTAGCCTCAAAGGAAGGTGACGCGCAAGGTAAAATATTAAATCTTTAAGAGGATTTGATTTCTCACTCCTTGGTGGTGGTGGTTGTGCTGTTGTTCAGTTCCACTGAGTTGAGTACATAGTGACACTATGAACAGATCTGCTCCCCGTCTTACCCTTTGCCATCCTCATCACCTCTGACATACTTGAGCCCACTGCTACAGTCATGGTGTCAGTCCACCTGGTTCAGGTTTATCGCTGATCCTCCACATTTCCGAGCATGATGTCCCTCTCCAAGGAATAGCCTCTACTAGCAACGTGCCCAAAGTATGTGAGATGAAGCTTCATCATCTTTGCCTCCAAGGAACACTCAGGCTGCATTTTTCCCAAAACACATTTGTTTGTTCTTTTGACAGTCCATGGGATATTCAGTACTCTTCTTCAATTCCACAATTCAAAGGAATCAGTTCTTCCTCTTTCATAGTTATTCATTGCCCAGCTTTAAAATGCACAGCAAGTGACTAAAAAGGCCACGATCTGAATCAGGCACACCTTAATTATCAAACTAACACCACTGTTCTTCAGTATTTTGGAGAGGTCCCCAATAGCGGATTTGCCCAGCGTAATACAGCTCCTGAGTACTGGTACCAAGGGTGTTGACTGTGCATAAAAGTGAGATGAAATTTTTTACAATTTAAATCTTTTCTCCATCTATCAGGATGTTGCTAATTGGTGAAGATTTTTGCCTTCCTGATGTTGAGATGCATATTGAAAGCTGTAATTTTTTATCATCTGCATCGAGTGTTTCAAGTCTTCTCAGTTTCAGCAAAAAATGCTGTCTCATTTGCATAATGCACACTGTAAATGAGTCTTCCTCTCATCCTGATCTCAAATTCCTCTGTATAAAATCCAGCTTCTCAAAAGATGTGCTCAGTGCAGAATGAGCAAGTATGAATAAGAACCCTTGTGTACACCTTTTCTGATTTTAAACCATGCAGCATTCCCTTGCTCTGTTCTGACAATAACTTCTTAGTCTAGATCTAGATTTTGTACAAGAACAGTTAAATGTTCTGGGATACTCATTCTTCTCAATAATAGCCATGATTTGTTATGGTCCATGCAGTAAATGTCTTTAGTTAGCCACACCTATTCAATTTGTAGCAAACTGGAGAGCAAATCCTCCGAAAAGCTGGACTATATTTAAAAGAATATGACATCAAGATCTAAGGAAGATTCATCAACAAACTGCATTATACTGATCACACAATCTTGTCTGCAGAAAGTGAAGAAAACCTGAAACATTCCCTGCAAAAAATCAAAGATCACAGTTTTCATTATAGATTCTATCCTAGCACCAGGAAAACAAAACTGCTTACTACTAACTAAACCAACAGGCAACATCATGATAGGTGGATCCTCATCATCTCTGACACACTAGAGACCATTCTCTGAAGTCAATGTGTCAATCCATCGTGTTGAGGGTCTTCCTCTCCTTCACCACCCCTCCAACTTTCCAAACATGAAGTCACCATGTCAATCCATTTAACTGTTGAGGATCTTCCTCTTCTTCACTGACCCTCTCCACCTTTCCAAGCACGATGTCCCTTTCCAAGGAATAATCTTGTCTAGCTACATGTCCAAAGTATGAAAGATGAAGCTTCGCCATCCACAGAGCTTTCTTGCTGCACTTTTGCTAAGACATATCTGTTAGTTCTTCTGGCAGTGCTTGGGATATTCAGTGCTCTTTTCCAGCACCACAACTCAAAATCATCAATTCTTCTTCTGTCATCCTTATTCACTGTCTAGCTCTCTGGTGTGTGGTGGTTGTTGTTCTTTGCCATCGGGTCGCTTGTGACCCGTAGCAACCCCATGTACGGAAGCTCTGGACTCTGCCCTGTCCTGAGCCAGTCTCACCAATTCTGACATACCAACTCCCACTGCCCCAGTTACTGTAACAATCATTACATCTGGGGCCTTCCTCTCCTGTGCTGTGCCTCCATCCTTCCAATCATGATGTCCTTCTTCAAGAACCAGTCTCTCCTGGCCACATGCCCAAAGTATGTAAGGCAGAGTTTCAATATCCAAGCCTGGAAGAAACTTGGTTTCATCCTCTCCAAAACAGACCTATTTGTTTTCTTGGCAGTCCATGGCATGTTCAAGACTCTCTTCCAGCACCACAATTCAAAGGTTTTGATTCTTCTTCTATCATCCTTAGTCATTGTCCTGCTCTCTGATATATAGCAAGTAATTACGAATACCATGGCCTCAGTTAGGCACACCTCAGTCTCTAGACGGACATCATTGCTTTTCAGTACTCTAGAGAGGTCCCAGACAGCAGATTTTCCCAATGCAATTCGTCTTTTGATTTCCTGACTGCTGGTGCTAAACGTGTTGAATGTGGACCCGAGCAAGATATAATTGTTAACAACTTCAATCTCTTCTCCATTTATCATGGTGTTGCCAATTGGCCCAGTGATGAGAATCTTTGTCTTCTTGATGTTGAGCTTCAACCCATATTGAAAACTACAGTCCTTGACCTTCTGCAGGAAGTGCTTCAAGTCCTCTTCAGTTTCAGAAGCAAGTTTGAGTCATCTGCATAACGTAGGTTGTTGATAAGTCTTCCTCCAATTCTGATACCACACTTCTCCTTATAAAGCTCTTCTTCCTGAATGATCTGTTCTGCATATAGATTAAAAAGGTATGGAGACAGGATGCATTCCCGATGCACTTCCTTTCCTGATTTTGAACCAAGCAGTGTTTCCCTGCTCTGTTCTGAGGACTGTTTCCTGGTCCAAGTGTAAGTTTCATATAAGCACAAGCATAGAGAACATTATTTAGAATATGGAAGTAAATACTAAACTACTTAATTCAACCAACATTTTTACCTGTTCCAATTAAACTCATAAATTTAAAAATTAAATGCTCTTGTCAGGGAAATCTCCACATAAAAGAGAACAATGTCGCAATTCCTATTGTTCCCATCTGTTTAAAATCTCTACTTGGCTATTCTACCCTTACTTCTTAATCCTGCCTTGTTTCAACACTAAGAACAATCCTATGAGGAGCCAAAGTAGAACAGGTGACTCAGTACTCTAGCATCTAGACCAAATTTCAGGACCAACGTCCAGGACTCATGTCATCTGTTAAGTTTTACCAGTCTTGGTATTATCTCCATGATGAAGGCACAACCCCCATTAACCTTTCCTACCTAGAAGTTTGCATACACTCACAGGACACAGTACTAAGTTTCTCCTTGTCCTTATAGGATACTAGTTTATCTGCATTAAGTTCCTCATCCCAAACTCTGTCAATAGCAATCCTCTTGAACTTATTTTTACCACAGGCTGGGTAGCTATAAAAATGTCCAGATACCAGTTATTCTTAGTCTGTTCAAGTTTTCTGCAAAGCAGTTTCTGTTCTATGACACATCAGCCACAAAACCAGACTCCAACCCATCATCATCACCACAATAAAACTTGCAGCTCACAAGGCAGAGGTACTGGTCAGATAGCAAAGTTCTGTGAACCACTGACTGTATCAGGTTTAACTTATTTCATTTCTACTAGTCAGAAACCTGAGATCCTCTTATTCAGGCTGAGGAATCTGTTACAGAAGAGCCACAACCTCTGCTTCCAGAATCCACCCGTAGGTCAGGCCAATGTGCTGATGAATACTCACTCCATTCACACCTCTCACTGAGTACACCTCTGTCCCGGCTGGGAGCACTGAGGCTGGGGTGCACATTTCCATATGTAGTCTCCTCTGAGTCATCCTGTCAAGAATATGCGCTATATTTTGCAGATCATGACAGAATCTCAACCCACGAGTTGGAACACTTAAGCACAATGAAGAAATGTTTGGCATTTTTAGAGAAGGATAAAAGCATATTTTCCATTTGAACCTCTCATAGCAACACCTTAAAGTGTTTAGAAGTCTTTAGCAATGGTATCAGCTCTGAACAAGTCAGAGTCAACTCTGACTCAGAGCTACCCTACGAACAACTTCTGTGCAATCCTCGTTTTCCAACATGCTTGACCCCACTGATGCAGTCACTCTGTCAATGCATCTCATTGAGGTTCTCCTCAAGCAGAGCAGTGACAAATACCCAATTCTGCTTAAAGCCAGTCAGCTCAACCTATTTCCTAGGATTATTTCTACTTGGCTTTTGAGTTCATCATATTTTTTAAGGTTTTTTTAATTGTTATTGTGGTAAAAGTTCACAGACTAAGTTTTATTGCAGCAGTCCGTACACATTTGGATTTTCAATACTGACTCCAATCTTCACAAAATAACAGTAGCCTTCCTACATCTTCTGCTGTCCATATTTCCCACTCTTATTGCTTTCCTATGTCTTTATTCTACCTTTTATAGTTTACCACTGGGCATATGGGAACCCTTTTTGTCTCTTATTGTGGCTTGTTCTTAGAAGTGCAGACCTCCCTGGAATTACCGTTAACCTTATAGGCCTGTCAATTTTTTGGCTGAAAGTTGAGCCACAAGACTTCATCTGGTTCCAGGCTTGAAAGGTACCTACTGGCCATCATCTTGTGGGTCCCATCAGTCTCTATCAGACCAGTAAATTAGTCTTTTTGATGATTTTTTTTGTTTTGTTCCACATCTTCCTCCCCCCTTTATCCATGATCTCCTACTGAGATCTCTGTCAAAGTGCTTGGCCATTGCACCTAGATCCCACCTAGATCTAAGGGCTATGGAAGCTGTGGTTCATGTGGTACATTAATCCTTCATACTGATGATTTTCAGATGAGAGGTGTTTTGTTTTGTTTTGAACCCCTTGACTCTTCTTAGCTCCAGATAGGGAAAGCCCCCAATAGCTGCACCTTAGATGGCTGCTCACAAACACTTAATACTCCAAAGAAGGAGTAGAGCATTGTCTTTTAGCCTTCCCCCCCCCCCAAAGAGCTCTAGTGGCATAGTGGTAAAGAGTTGTGCTGTTCAAATCCACCAGCTGCTTTGGGGGTGGGGGGGAATGGGCAATCTCTTCCTGTGCAATTTACAGCCTCTGAAAACCCACTGGCAGGTCAGCTATGAGACACATACCAACAAGAGCAGCTGAGTGAATTTTACACCAAACCACCCTAAGATGGTAACAGCGAAGGATGAGATGGGTCTAGGTGGCAGGTGAAGAATGGTGAGACCCAGCTGCTGTAGCCATCTCTGTGAAAAAAGCAGAATAACCGGAAGCAGTCCTCAAAGAATAAGCAGCTTGGTAAAGATCACTAATGTGAGGCCGAAGTAGGACTAAAAACTAGATCTGTCTGACTTCAAAGTCTCTTAGACTCACAATGCTATATTGCTTTCATTCCTGGAGAAGGATGAGACAAATGTTAAATGGGCAAAGTGAATAGTCTAGATATGAGTAATAGCATAGCACTCTTACCCTTCAGTTTAGATGAGAAACATGACTTAGCTATCAATGTAAGCACTGGCTGGAAGTGCATAAAATATACACACTCTGAAAGGCTAAACAGTATTTGGTATGAAATCTCTGAATGATGAAACTAGTCAAAATTCAATGTCAGCAGTTAAGACAAAGGGGTTAAACTTTTATCACTTAGATGTCTTCTTTCTGAGTTTCTTCAAACTATTTACTCTAAAATTATACTTTTCCTTATTATTGCTGTTGTTGTTATGTGCCATCAAGTTGTTTGCGACTCATAGCGACCCTATGTACAACAGCCCTAAACTCTGCTCTGTCCTGTGCCAATCGCACTGTCTCTGACACTCCCATCCCGATTATC
>NW_006400020.1:647536-655178 GCF_000299155.1 Elephantulus edwardii | reverse complement strand
TTTTTTTTTTTGTAAATGTGCTTTTGAACAGGTGCTTTGATGAGTTCACATACCTTTTTCATCACTGAGTCCTAGCTGTCCTGCATTATTCATCCCCCAGCTAAAAACAGCTCCAGAGAGAGAGAGGGCAAAGCTGTGGGCCCCACCTGCAGCCACCTGAGCCAGCGGGATCCCCTCCAGGGACCGTACCCGCTGTGGGCTGGCTTGGGAAGGGAACTCCTTCCCCAGGCCTAGCTGACCATGGCTGTTCTTTCCCCAAGTGAAGAACTGCCCATCTGAAAAAAAGAATAGGACACCCGGTATTACGAGCAAGGATACAGGTTCCATTCATAAAAATGATCTACTTAAAAAAATACAGCTGCCCAGCAATGGTTTGTTAGTCAGTCCCTCCCATGAGCCCCACTTCAGCGCAAGGGAACAGAGATATTCCATTCTATAATATAGTCAAAACCAAAACTCTTATTTGTCATGACAGTAGAGAGAGGAACTATGTCATTCTGTTCTTTCAAAGACTTTAACATATACGCAAAAAATATGTTTAAGTCAATTCCATTTTGAATAGGCCAATATTGGGCTCAGATCCTCTAAACAAGTGTAACTAGTTCTAATGTGCAATAAGACCATGAGATGAGGACTCTGAAGTCCAGCTCTGATGACCTGGGTCATTCCTCAGAAATTTGTTCTAATAGAGTACTGCATATACAGATATACATTTCTTAGTCTCTTTCATACCCATTTATATGGGAGCATAAAGGTGGAAAAATAGCTTGGTGATGGGATATGACAAGTAAAAACTAATCTTTTATAAGCCTGAGAACACCGATGTAAGGTCCTACTTATTTTCTCATGGTAGAGAAGTCAGAACAAAGCAGTAATTTCCTTTATCACTGATAAAAGCATTAGCTATGCCAAAGGCTGTCTGAAAATTGCCACTGTCCAACAGGAATGCTGTTCCCAGTTAGGTTACATCACACAAAAACAAAAAGAGAGATAGATGCTTTCAAACTTAGCATAGCATTAGCATACATTTAATGTTACATTACCAGCTGCAAGAGCCAAGCAATGCCAGTTGCCACAGGAAACTTGTAATATTGTCTGCTGGTTCAGCTTTTGTATTAACCTAAAACAGAAAAGGCTTTCTCCTTAAAAAGTGCATTGATACTCCAGTACAGTTATAAAAATATTCCCAACTAAATTAAGACTTCAAAGAACCATTTTTACCACAGTGGTTAGTATTCCACAGCCTAATGAAAGGTCTGAGATTGGACCTATTCAGTGGACCTACAGAAGAAAAAACTTAATAATCTTATCCTGCTTATCCTAGGCTATGCCTTCTTCTTGTTGTTGTTATGTGATGTCGAGTTGCCTGAGACTCATAGCGACCCTATGTACAACAGCCCTAAACTCTGCTCTGTCCTGTGCCAATCGCACTGTCTCTGACACTCCCATCCCGATTATCCCAGTCATTAGGAAAGAAAAAAAAGAGTCATACTGTGGTGAACACAGTGACTTCCCTGTTTTTCAGTAGATTCGAAGTCTTCCCATTTACCCTGAGTTCTGATTTCATATTCTCACTTGCCTTCATTCACATATCACTTACTGATGTTATATTGTGCTCTCCCTAGTTATATCTTCTCCACAGTACTCTAAATCCAGATTTTGAGGTGGAGTACACTTTTACTGAAAGTATGATGTGATAAAGATAAACTTTATGGCAGCAAACTATTTGAAATATCATGTGTCCAAGACCCTTTGCGATTCCCAGCACTAAGAATTCCCTAGAGCTGGGATTTCCTCAGTGAAGTTCCTGAAATGTTGCCAGCTAGCTCTCCTTCCTTTTCCAGTGTTCTGTGTCTGGAAGGCTTTGTTCCTAAGACATAGCCCAATAATTTATTTATTAAATCAATTATCCTAATTATTTCCTTATTTTGAGCTCACATTTTTGAGGGTTCTTGGCTGTGAGAAGGAATCTCAGTGGTACAGTTACTTAAGGATTGAGCTTCCAACTATAAGGTTGCTACTTTGGACCCACCAGCCATTCTGCAGGACAAAGACAAGGCAGTCTACTCCTACAAGGATATATGGCCTCAGAAGCCCTATGGGGATGGTGTATGCCATCCAAGGACTGCTATGAGTCAAAACTGAATTACGGACTGGGGTGTTTGGGAGGGTTTCTGAGATGCTTAACAGGGTCTCTCCTCTTTAGTCCTCCAGTGTATGGACTTCCACAGCCATGCTTGTTCTGGGACCAAATTTCAAAAGAAGTGGTAAATTTACTGCTGACACAATATGCTGAATTCTGTCATCTTTCTCACTCCACCAGTCACTATTAGCTTTTCAACGTCCACAAACAGCTGCACCATGAATTCTGCCCAGGCCTCAGAGTAGTATTTAATGGGAGAGAACCAAGAAAAATGCTTATAACATCTCACCCGAAAGATAGCTCTTTAAAAAGAATTTTTTTAAAAGAAAAATTTCTGCTACATGTTCAAGGAAAAAAAAATTGGAGAAAACTCCATGGAGCATCTTTGTTCCAGATGGTTAAGTTAAATAAAAATAAAAAAAATCAAAGCACTGCTCTCCCACGAATGTTACAGGAACTAAAAATGGACTAAGTCTTCCCACATAGTGAAGAGTAAGATTCCTGGAGGCGGGCAGGATCTCTGAGCCACTGAATTATCTAAGCATATCAAGCACTGATAGACTTAATCCCAACTTTAAACAATCAGTATACCAAATCATCCAAACTAAAGAAACTGAGAAAGAGATAATTCACAATAAGCTTGTGGTAGCGCTTCTCAATTCAGAGACAAATTACTTTAGTTTCAGGTTTTAAAGTGCACATAAAACTCAGTGTATACTGGTATACTATGCAAATGTTCCTGAAAACGATTTCTTCTCAAAACCACAAATCTAAATTTAACATGTGAACTTTAGGGATGCAATATACCAGCTACGCTGACTGTATCAATTAGAACACATGGAACTCCGTCTCAGGGAACCGGCAGGAAAGAAGACTTGGTGTCTTGTGAGTCACTTAGCACCTCACTCCTCAGATTAAGATCAGCTGTAGTCACTCAGTTATTTTTAAGGACATAGAACTGCCAGTAATCAATGCACATCCCACATTTTTGTATCAAAATCCAGTCTTTTGTTTTTTAAAAAAAGGCCCTTGATTTCAGTTTGCTTTCCATTACTGAACACACCAAAAATTCACAGTGGAAAATAATCCAGCCATTTAAAGGTTACCAAAATCACAAAACACTTGACATCTGCATAAAGATTATAAATTATACAAGAAATTAATAAATTCCATCAAATTGAAATGATAATACAAATCTAGTTTATACCTCCCCAAATGGCAAACTAAAAATGTCATTAGTATCAGGAGCTCTAGTAGCCTAATGCATCAGGAATTGTGTTGCCAACCCAAAAGAAGTTGGTTAAAATTGAATAGCTGCTCTGAGAAAGTAAGATGGGCAATCTTCTTCCATGAAATTTACAGCCTCTGAAAATGCACTGGAGGGTTAGCTATGAGTCAGTTCGAACTCCACATATATACCAACAATAATATGTCAATATACTACCCATTACTGTATACTATAAGGAAGATATAAACCTTAAAATTGTTCATGCCCTTTGATCCAACAGTTCTTCTTTAAACACAACCAGAAAATAAAATATACAATGAAATATTTCTAACAGGAGGGGGGGAAATCTGAAATAACTTGGGGTTATATAAAGCAAAATATGCAATCATTTAAAAATCTTGCTACCAGACTGCTTCTTGGAGGCAAGGATTTTGAAGCTCTGTCTCACATACTTTGGATATGTTGCCAGGAGAGATCAGTCTTGGAGAAGGACACCATGCTTGGAAGGGTAGAGGGTCAGCCCAGGAGAGGAAGATCTTGAATGAGATGAACTGACACAGTAACTGAGGTAATGGAAGTAAGTGTGTCAGAAACAATAAGACTTGCACAGGACAGGGCAGGCTTGAGCGTTGTTGTGCAGTCACTTAACTCACAGACGACTCAATGGCACATAATAACAACATCAGATAATTATAGGAACATATTAAACATATAAAAAACATGTTAAACAAAAAAGTTTATAAATTGGTGAAAAATGGGCCATTTCCTCCATGTGATTAACTGCCTCTGCAAACCTCCTCGAGGGTCGGCTATGGGTCAATTCTGACTTGACAGGACACAACAACACAACATACAGTATACTCCAATTTTTAAAATTATGTTTATGCTAGAAATATTGGGAGGATATATGCTAAAGCAACAACAATGTTTTTATTGTTGTTACTGTTCAAGATAGTAAAATGAAAGGATCTTTTTTATTCGCTTCATTTTTATTTGGGACATATTCTAAATTCTAAGCAATCAGTGTGAGCTATTTTTGTAATATAAAACTTTTCAAGTGCTTTTAAGGAACTTCTTATCATTTCCCTCTACTATTCACGTTTGTTTTCAACAACAAAAATCTTCTCCATAGGATGTAATTTAACAACAGGAAATCCTTCCCAAAGCCAAAGACTGCATTTCACTGATTCTTTTTTTCTTTATTATTAATATCAATGAAAATTTACAGAGACTTTAGATTTCCATTCATTCATTGTTGCACTTTTCTCCCCTCCCAACCCTCCCGCTTAATACACTACCCTCTTAGAAAAGTAAATGAAAAATTATTTTATTGTTTTACAATCCTTCCCCCCAGGTCCACTCCACTATGCAGCCTTTGCTGTGGACTCCTGTCATGACAAAAAATACCTAATCACATAACCCTTTTAAACAGTTTTCTCCCTCATCTGATTCAACACAGTATACATTATTTAACCCATCTTTCTCAGTCTACCCCTGACCCTGATGTCAGTCCTGTTTTACAACAGTGGCTCCATGCAGTATTTGTCCTTTTGTGACTGAGATACTTCACTCAGCATTATGTCCTCCAGGGTCACCCATTTTGAATAATATTGAATGAGCTCCTTGTTTTTCAATGCAACGAAGTATTCCATTGTGTGAATATACCACAGGTTCTCTATCCATTTGTTTGTTGATAGGCACTTAGGATGTTTCCAACTCCTTGCTATTGTGAATAAAGCCACAATAAATATGGGTTTGCATATATCTGCTTGTGTGTCAGTTAGGGTCTCTTTGAGGTATATTCCCAGTAGTGGAATTGCTGGGTCAAATGGTATCTCTATTTGCAACTTTTTGAGAAAGCACCATACCACCTTTCACAGTGCACCATTTTATACTTCCACCAACAGTAAATAAGGGTTCCAGTCTCTCCACAACCTCGCCAGAATTTGTTGCTTGCTGTTCTGTTAAATTTTGCTATTCTGACTGGGATGAGATGGTATCTCATAGTTGTTTTAATTTGCATCTATCTTAGAGCTAGGGATTTTGAACATTTCTTCATGTGTTTGTTAGCCATCTGAATGTCGTCTTCGGTGAAGTGTCTGTTCATATCCTGTGCCCATTTTTCTATTGGAGTATTTACCCTTTTCTTGTTGTGGTGCTCAAGTATTTTAGATATGAGTCCCTTATCTGATATGTCATTACCAAATAATTTTTTCCAGTCTGTGGCTTCCCTTTTTACCCTGTTGGAGAAGTTTTTGGATGTGCATAGGGATTTGATTTTTAGAAGGTCCCATTCATCTATTTTATCTTCTCTTGGTTGTAGGTCCACTGATTCTTTTAACCTGCCACAGATCTCTGGTGGCCTAGTGGCAAGAAGCTGCACTGGAATCCCAAAGACACCAAAGTACGAGGACACCAGCTGCTCCTAGGGAGAAGGATAGGCAGTCTCCTCCAGAGCAATTAAGTGATTCTGAAAACCAGCCAGAGGGTGAACTATGGGTCAGTTCTGACGCTACGGCACACAACAGCAACAATAACATGTGACTTAATAAATAATGTCACTGCAGATTATAATACAAGATGTGATAGTTTGTGGAAGGGCTTTCCAAAGAGAGTTAATCTTATTTTTCACAAACCTGGAAAAACATATGAGCGTTCTGCTAGCCTAGTGAATAAGGAGTTGTGCTGTTAACCCGAAGGCAGGTTGTTCGAAAGCATGCATTCCATGTCATAAAGATGGGGCATCTCCTCCCATGTAATTTATAGTCTCTGAAAACTTACTGGAGGCTTGGCTAGGTATTGTTTCCAACTTGATGGCAATGATTTTGTTTTAAGCAGGTAAAAGATCTCTGTATTGAGATCCATCAACTTTATCTTTGGAATAGTAGTTATTCATCCTTTTTCTTTTCTTTTTAAAAATTAACTATAAATTTCAATTAAAAGAGACAGTGAACTGGGTTAGTGTGCTAAACCCAAGTATATGCTACTTAAAAGACAGTCACTTCAAATATGACAGAAAAATCAAAAGTAAAAAGATATAAAAAATATACAATGTTAACACTTGTAAAAGAAACTGCAGGAAAAAGGCCTGGAATAAATTTCTATTGATATTACAGGCATGAGAATTCATGGGGTGTGGGCCACCCTGTAACACATAGAACTGCCAAGAGTAAAAAATAATTTGTTGGCAACTAACAACAACAGATATCAAAACCACAGGTACTATCACAGATAAATAAACCTTTCACGAGTGTTGAAACAGGGGAGAGGGTCCAACTACAAATGAATGGATTGAGAAGCCATGGTACATTCATACAATAAAACACCACAAAGCACGCAAGAGCAATGATTTTTTAAATTACTAACTATCTTGGGAGGGACTAGAGAGCATTATGCTGAGTGAACTAACTCAGTCCCACAAGGACAAATACCGTATAAAACCATCAGTGTAGCATGAGTATGAAGATTATGGAAGCAGAGAGGTGAGGATGGGCAGGGGGTGGGGAGTTAATCATAGGGCTGCACAATTCAATGGGGTGGTGAAGGAAATGGGAAGGATCTTGTGTGAAAAACAATGTATTTGAACTTTGTAAATAAATCAGTATAAAAAATAAAGTTAACAAACAACAAAAAAGGAGGAATGTATTCATCAAGAAGATAGCAATCTTAAAGGTGTTTAAATCTTAAATCTTGAATACAACTAATAACAGGGCTTCAAAATATGTGGAACAGTAACTTACAGAGCGAAAAGGAGAAATGGGCAAATCAACAATAACTGTCAAAGCTTTCAACAATAACCTCTCAGTAACTTAAACAACAAAGTAGACATAAAATCAATAAGAACACAAAAAATTTGAATAACACTACCAATCAATCTTACTGAACTGACATTTATAGAACACTCAACCCATAAACAGGAGAATATATAGTTTTTCAAGTAGCCACAGAACATTCACCAAGAAAGATGACATTCTAGGCTATAAAACAGATCTTCAAAAAAAAAATAGATCTTACGAAGTTAAGAGGACTGAAATCACATAGACACACACACAAATTCTCTTAACCACAAAAACAGTTAAAGAGTCAATAGCTGAAAGACATCAAGAAAATCCATATGTCTATTTATAGGGAGCTCTGGTGGCCTTGAGTAGCTGAGGAAAATTAAACCAAATCCGAGGCAACCAAAATATGACTTTGAGTCTATCCCACCTGAATTTCAGAACCATCTCAGGAACAGGTTTGAGGCTTTGAACACTAATGAACGAAGGCCA
>NW_006400020.1:637640-645771 GCF_000299155.1 Elephantulus edwardii | reverse complement strand
GCGATTGGCATAGGACAGAGCGGAGTTTAGGGCTGTTGTACATAGGGTCGCTATGAGTCGCAGGCGACTCGACGGCACATAACAACAACAACAACAACTGGTGGCCTAGTAGCGAGAAGCTGTGCTGCAATCCTGAAGGCACGCAATTCAAGACCACCAGCTGCTTCACAGGAGAAGGATGGGCAATCACTTCCCTCTGAAGGGCAGCTATGAGTCGGTTCTGTTGGTACAGAACAATAACAACAACAACATATTGATATTAAACAACACACTTCACAATAGCCTATAGGTCAAGAAGAAACCATGCAAGAACACAAAGTAACTAAATTAAAAGAAAAATACGTTAAATTAAAATTTCTAAAAATCAGCTGAAATGCTAAAAGCTAATTTTAGTTTGAAAAGCTAACCAGGAGAAAAAGAAAAAAAGCAGTGGTTTGTTTTCACATTGTTGTTGTTAAGTGCTGTCAAGCTGAGTACGACTCATAGCAACCCTATGAACAGCAGATCTGAATCTTGTCCAGTCCCATCCAACCTTGACATCTCTGACACACTTAAACTCACTGTTGTAGTCACTGTGTCAATCTACTTGGCTGAGGGCCTTTCTCTTTCGGTGTCCCTTTACCTTCCTAATACTTGTCAAACATGATGTCCCTTTCCAAGGAATAGCCTCTCCTAGCAATAAAAGAAACAATATATCTACTCTTTATTTCTCAACTACCTCATTATGTGGCATTTCACATTTATGACAACAGGAAAAAAAACAACTAAATCATCTTAAAGACAAGTTCAGAGGTAGGAAGGAAATGGGGAATGAATCTTAATGGGTATGAGGTTTCTTTCCAGGGTGATGAAAATCTTCTAGACTCAATGCAGTGATAGTTGTATAATTCTGTGAACCTATTAAAAACTACCATGTTATACACCTTAAGTAAGGGAACTGTATAGTATATGAATTCAATAAAAGTATTGTAAATTAAAAAAGATATCTCAGTTTATAGCATGAGTTAAAAGGCTACGATGGCAAAGGACATCACTAAGTCTCTTCCAGAAGTATTGAGTGAGTTATAATCTGGCAGTCTTCCTGTTAGTGGCAAAACACCTAATTCTGGCACCACCAGAGTGCTTTTATTTGTCTGTTCGTTTACTTTGAAGGAAGAATACTTATAGTTTTAGGATATTGCAGACATGTTTGAGTAGGGCAACTAATACAATGTATGATGTATATATTATTTTCGTTTTGTACCATCGAGTTGAGCACAACTACTAGCTACCCTATGAACAAAAGATCTGAACCTGTTCTATTCTGTGCCATCCTCACACTTCCTGACACACAAGAGTCCATTGCAACAGTCATGTCAATCCACCTGGTTGAGGGTCGTCCACTCCTTCACTGACCCTCTACCTTTTCGAGCATCATGTCCTTCTCCAAGGAATAGCTAGCACCTTCTAGCAACACATATTCAATACCAAAAAGATTGCTGGTTGTTTATACATCTCCAGTTGGTTTCACAAAAGTAGGACCTTAAAAGCAAATCAGGCAAATCTTGCTGCATGACTGCAGGTAGAATTTCCATAGGTGAACTCTCTGTCTCAGCTTTTCACATCTGTAAGACATGTATGCAGTGTTTTACATAGCCTCCCAGTCATTCGCTTGACAGCTAAAACATATGTAATCCTGTCCTGAAATTAATTCCACTTAACAGCCACAAGAAGAAAATAAAATCAAATCAAATCCTGATTTCATTTTGATTTTACAAAAATAAGATTTAATACTCTGTAGTCAGAATTCTTTTGCTTATTTTTACAATATAAGCATTCATTTATTTAAAAACCATAGCTGCATTTTCATGTACTACATACTGGCTGTGTTATGCAGATGACACAATATTGCTTGCTGATTTGAGGACTTGAGATGCATGTGCTAGAGGGTCAAAGACTACAGCCTTCAATATGGATTACATTTCAACATCAAGAAAACCAATATCCTCCCCAGTGGGCCAATAAACAACATTGTGGTGGAGAAAAGACTGAAACTGTCAACTATCTCCTCTTACTTGGATCTGGAAACAACACCATTTGTACCAGCAGTCAGGGGATTACAAGGCATACAGTATCAGGAAAGTCTACCATCAGGGACCTCTCCAAAGCCCTAAAGAGCAATGGTGTCAATTAAAAGCCAAAGAAGGTGATTTAAAGATTAAGACCTGATTCAAGCCATGGTTTTTCTAATCACCTGCTATGCATCTGAGAGCTGGACAGTGAATAAGGATGACAGAAGAAGAACTGATGCCTTTAAGTTGTGGTGTTGAAGAAGAATAATGAATATCCCATGGATATTCTGCAAAAAGAACAAATGGATATGTTTTGAAGAAGGTGCAACCAGAGTGCTCCTTAGAGGCAAGGATGGTAAAGCTTCATCTCACATACTCTGGGCATGTCATTAGAAGAGCTTATTCCTTGGAGAGGGACAGCATGCTTGGAAAGGTGCAGGGTCGGCAAAGGAGAGGAAGACCCTCAAGTAAATGGACTGATACAGTGACTGCACCAATTGGCTTAAGTGTGTGCGAGATGATAAGGATGGTGCAGGATAGGGCAGGGTTCAGATCTGTTGTTCCTACAGTTTCTAAGAGTTGTATATGACTCTCAGAGGCAACCAACAACATTATGTACTGTACAAAACACAAGAGACGGGCTTTATGGAACTTAGCAAGTTCCAAACTAGAGAAGAGAAACTGAAATAGAGACACAAGAGAGAGAGAGAGGTGATTTATGTTTGTTCTGTATCAGACTGTGATAAATATGATGAAGGAAAAAACAAAGTAGAGAAGAGGACTAAGGAGTGTTGGGAAGAGTGAGAATTGTGCAGTGCAGGGAAAGGGGTCCTCTTTAATAATATGACATGTCAGCAGAGACATGAAGGAACTGAGAGCATGAGCCATGAGCAAACTAAAGAATGGACCACAATTACAGACTGTCATTTTTGTGCACCATCGCGCTGGAATCGACTCAGAGCTGACCCTTCCAGCAGGTTTTCAGAGGCAGTAAGTCATATGGGAGGAGAATACTCATCTGCTTTCCACAAAGTAGCTCTGGATTCAAACTGTGTGCCTTTGGGTTGCCAAGTTCTCTAAGCCCCTAAGTCACCAGAGAATCTCAGAATATAGATTAGAAAATGTAAATGCATTCAGTATGGAGCAATGATGAGGCCAGTGTTGACGAAACAATACTAAGTGGAAGACTGAAAAGAGACAAACTGAAAATACTGGAAGAGTCTCAACAGCTCATGACCATATGAAGAGGTGTCAAGGCAAACACCAGCAGAACAGTGAGGCCATCAACAATAATCCAGAAGAAACATAATGACACAATGGATCAGAAGCAGCAGGGGAGGGAGGGATGGATGGCAGACTTTGGATATATTCTCTAGACAGGTCCTGTGTCTGGGTCTGTCTGATGATGAGCATTACTGATGAACATGCTACGGAACATAAAGAGAGAGAAAGGGGAATCTGAGGTAACTCCATGGTTTTTGGCCTGAAGAACGGAGATGCCATTTACTGAGATGGAGAAAACAGAGTGAAGAACAGGTGTAAGGAAGGAAAAATTTAGTTTTGCTTTGAATATGTTACTTTTAAGATGTCAACTAGATATCCAAATAAAGATTTTAAAACTACATCAAGGGAGCCCTGACAACCTAGGGGCAAGAAGCTGTGTTGAAATCCTGAAGCTGTGCAGTTCAAATCTACCAGATGCTCCACTGGAAAAGGAGGGGCAATCTCCTCCTATGCCAGTCAGATCCGATCCAATCATATACAACAAGGGTGGCAGGAGAAGACAACATAAAGGAAGGAATTAGATGGTGCTGAGGACAAAATGATGAGAAAATTACTTGAAAAGCTAGATTATATAAAGAAGAACGTGGCATCAGGATTGGAGCTAACCCTAACCCTAACCCTAACCCTAACCCTGCATTATACAGATGATACAACTTTGCTCTTTAAAAAGACTGGAAGCATTTATTGCAAAAGATCAAAGACTACAACCTTCAATATGGATTACATCTCAACATTAAAAAAAAAAATAAAAAAATCTATACCACTCAACCAAGAGGCAACATTACGGTGTTGTCATAGTTAGGTGCCACTGAACTGAGCAAGACTCACAAGAACCCTATGAAGAGACGACCTGAACCCTGCCATAACTTGTGTGATCATCATAATCTCCAACACACTGGAGCCCATTGCTGAAGTCACCGTGATAAGCCATCTCATGACAGTACAGGGGAAAATTCAAGTTGTCAACTATTTCATTTTACTTGGATCCACAATCATCACCCATGATAAGAAAAATCAAAAGATGTGCTGCATTTGGAAAATCTGCTGTCAAGGACCTCCCCAAAGCACTATAGGGCAAAAACTGTCCATTTAAAAGCTAAGATGCACCTGATCCAAGCCTTGGGATTTTCAATTACTTCCTATGCATCTTAAAGTTGGACAGGGCATCAGAATGACAGAAGAATCAATATTTTTGAACAGTGGTGTTGGAGAAGAGTATTGAGTATCCCAAGGGCTGCCAAAAGAACAAGCAAGCATGTCTTGGAGCAAGCACAGCCAGAGTACTCCTTTGAGGCAAGGATGGTGAAATGTCATCTCACTTCAGGCCTGTTATCAGAGGCAGGGTCAGTCCTGAAATAAGTCATGATGCTTGGAAAGCTGGAGGGCGAAGGAGAGGAAGACCCTCAATAAGACAGATGGACACAGTGACTTTAGCACACTGGAGAGAGTGAGGATGGTGTAGGATTGGGTCATTGTGAGTCAACTCAATGGTACCTACCTAATTAACAACAGGATAAAGAGAATACCGAAAGCTTTATCTTGTGACCATCTTAAATTTATCCAATCTATTCTCTAGAGACAGATTAAGTTCATTATTTTGCTAATAAAAACATTGCTGCAATAATTATCTTTATATTATTTCCTTATCCTATGCTATTTTTATATGCATAGCAAAGCTACTTAAAAATGTAAAGTCTGATTCAAAAGGCATAAAAATACTTTACATATGACTTAGCACAGCCTCTTGATTTACAAAAGGACTGTGGCATCTCACACCTGCTCCATCAGAGCACAACAGCCCCAGTTTCCTACATCAGTGAGCACTCGGTATTATTACACTTTCCAAATTCTTACCAATCAATTGGGTAACAAGAAATTATTGAAGTTTCATTTTCATTTCCAGGAACACGTTTGCTCATATTTATTGGCTTTTCGCTAGTGTCCCTCCATAAAAATCTATTTAATTTATGGGACTGTTGCTCTTTTTCTTATATCACTTTGAGACTGTTCTACCATACTAGAAAAATTAAACCTATTCTGAGAAACGTGCTCGTTTCCTCTCTCATCTTTGTTTATGGATATCTTATGCTATAGAGAAACTTTAAACTTTCATGTTTCAAATCTGTCAATTGTTTCCTTTATGTCTTCTAATCTTGCTTTCAAAATCCTAAAGTTAGAAACATATTTTCCAAACATTTCCTATTTTTTTATTTCTTTTTCTTTTTTCTTTCCTATTGTTTTATGGAATTTTTAAAAATAATTCCATACATTTCTATGTGCTTTTCAAGATAGTATGAGATAGGCAGTCTAGTTCTCTTTGTCAAATGAAAACCCAGTTATAGAAATCTTTTCACTGAAATTCCCTATGCCTGACTGACTTGTGCCATCATGCAGTGCTGACCAGAAATTAATGCTGCATAAAAGCCTGACTAAGGAAAGTCAATTTGCCCTAGTACTTTATATAAATATGCAAATCATACACAGCAAAGACAAAATTCTGTCCATGATGCACGGAAGAAAGGATATATTAAAGGGAACAAGGGTACAAGTGAATAAAGATCAGAGCATGGCTTCTCCTTGACTCAAGGGGCAGTGCACTGCTAGCACTCTGCCCCTCCAGGATGGCCAGCTGAAAGGAAGGGCTACAGAACGGCCTCCAGACTCAACACAGAAGACTCCTTGCAGTCTGAAGTCTCCACCTCCCTCCAGTTTTTCCTGCCACACATCTTTTCCTGCATGAACTCCCTTACTGCATACAAAGGGGTCAGTTATTCTGTTTGTTTGCTTATTGTGATTTTAATAAAAAATTACAGAAAAGTTGGATTTTCATCCATTCATTGTTGCACATTTCCCCCTCACTCCCCCTTTCCCAGTTCACTTCTTAAAAAAAAAAAAAATCATTCAGTGTTGCATAATTTCCAGTTTCCTTCCTCCCTCCCTCACCCAGTCTATTTTGCAATGTCCTTCTGATTCTGGACTGTCGTCATACAAATGCTGCCTAATTATATATTTCTTTTAAACAGTTCTGTTCCATTGCAGGGTTTATTATCTATCCCTTCTTTTTCCAGTTTCTTCCCAACTCCCATGTTAGTCCTGTTTTATAACATTGGTGTTATGCCGTAATTGTCCTTTTATGACTGAGATATTTCACTCAGCATAATGTTCTCCAGGGTCATCCATACTGTGTAATGTTTTACGAGTTTCTTGTTTTTCCAGTGTTGTGTAATATTTCATTGTGTGAATATACCATTGTTTTCCTACCCATTCATTTGTTGATGGGAGGGGTCAGTCATAAAATCTTCCGGCATCTCTATCTCTTTGTGACTTCACTACCTAACAAAGTTAATGGCACAATTCAACTATGGACAAACTTGGAAATAATTTTAGCCACTTTTTGGACCCAAAATATCTACAGTAAAGCAGTTAACAGTGATTCATAAGCTGATTTAACAAAGGGATCTTCGTGAAGAAACAGAATAGTTTTGCTTCATTTCTTTCTTCTTCTCTTTTTCTCCCCCTGGACTCAAAAAATTCTTAAGAAGAAAAAAAAATATAGATTTGCCCAGTCCTCAGTGGAATGTATTTATATCTTTTACCTATTGAACAGAAGTGTGGATTTCGTATGTGTGAAATACATATGCGAAATATGCCTCATTTCTCTCTCTCTCTCTGCTTTGCCCCATCACGTCCTATAGGTAATCACATTCTGTCAGCCTAGAAATATGAAAAACAGCTATTTCCAAAATCTTAACTAAAAATAATTCCATGTCCATGTTCTTGCTATTGTTAACTGCCATTGTTTGTCCCCGCCCCCCCCCCAATTCATAGGAACACCATATACCCCCAGGAGTTCAGACCACAGCAATCCACAATGTTTTACTGGCTAGTTTTTCAGAAATCAATCCCCAAGCCTCACCATTAGTCTGGAAGCACTGTTGAAACTTGATCAATATTACACAGAAGCTTTATGTACAAAGGGGAGAGAGACATCTAGTCAATGTAAATGATACATTCAGTGAGCAAATAATAGCTACAATGGTGATATACTGATCATCTTAACATTCCCTTGTTGAAAATTAAAAGACATTCACCAGGGCCTTTCTGTGCCAAGAGTTACCCTCAGAGAATGAGGAACAGTAAGAAAGTTTCTCATTCTAGCACTACTTACAGACACTGCAAAAAACTTTCCAATTTCTCATTCAAGACTTATGTGATTTGAGATAAGCTCAGAAAATAAAGAGTCCGTAATTAAGTCGAGTTTCTTTGCTTTATACAAAATGGAAGTCTATACCTGGTACCTTCTGACAAGCTCTGAATGACTGCTGGCTTCATTTTTTCTATCTTTCCTTTCCCCACTTCCTTTCAGTTCTAGGCATTCCTGCTTGGAAAACAGCCCTGAGAAGGCCGCTGCCTTTATCCCCTAGAAGGAAACACTTTCTCCAGAGAGGACTTGCTGCTGAAGGGCACGACGATGCCCACTTCCAGATTGTAACTTCGTTCCTAAAAAGACTCTGTGCAATAGACAGAACGAAGAACTTGCTATCAGTCTAAAACAGCAGGTTTACTCTGAGCAAGAAGAAAAATATGTTTTACTTTTCCCTTCTGATAAATTTAAGTGGAGAAGACGAGAAGAGACTAAGTAA
The DNA here is from genome assembly GCF_000299155.1 of Elephantulus edwardii. Taxonomy (NCBI): domain Eukaryota; kingdom Metazoa; phylum Chordata; class Mammalia; order Macroscelidea; family Macroscelididae; genus Elephantulus; species Elephantulus edwardii. The sequence goes on along the minus strand of NW_006400020.1, from coordinate 637,793 downwards.
TGAAAAGTTTAGTCAGTTTTAAGGAGTTAGAATAATGGTAGAAATAAGCCACTATATTTTTTTTTCTCTATAATTAATTATATTTTATTAATTTTCATAAACATTTACAGAGATTTTGGGCTTCCACTCATTCATTGTTGCACTATTCTCTCT
>NW_006400020.1:632282-637245 GCF_000299155.1 Elephantulus edwardii | reverse complement strand
AGTAAAAGAAAAGATTCTTTCATTGTTTTACAAACCCTCCCCCAGGTCCCCTCCACCATGCAGCCCTCGCTCTAGTCTCCTGTGATGACAGAAATAATAAGCCACTATATTATGCTTCATGACATCAGTATCTTTCCCTTTGTATTTTTAAAAACAAAACCTAAAGGAAAAAGTTACCACATTCAAAATCTGCTTGTTACCCATGAGGAGCTGCTGTTTCCACATAACAAGTAACTCTATTTAATCACACCATAATTGAGACTATACCCACGGAGTAGGTCAATTCCATGTAATTGAAATATTAAAGTGATGAGTATACTAATTTACCAAAAATTTGTTTAAAGTTGGAAACAAATTTTTTAACTTGCTAAAGGTGCACCTGCAAACTTATTTTTTTTACACCTGCAAACTTTTAAAAGTAGAAATGAAAAAAAAAGTAGAAATGGACAGAGCTTTATAGGTTGTTAGGTTTTTGTTTTGTTTTGTTTTGTTTTTTTAGATAGCATATGAATCAACCTCAAAAAGAGTCAACCTCCAATATGAGATGCTGTTATGATTAGACAGGCGACCAAGTTTTTAAACTCTCCCAAACTTTAATGAAGTAAATCACATTCCTTTTGAGAGGCATTTTCCATTTCAGTAGCAACAGAGTTGTCGACGTAGACATTTACACACGATAGAAAACAGTACAAGTTTCAACCTAACAGATTGATTCTGGCACCTGAAAAAACACAGCTTGATGGCAGGGCTGACCCTTGGAAAAAAAGGGTGGGGAATTAAAAAGGTTTAAATGGAGCCTAACAAACCTCATAATATCAGCGGATTAGAGAATTGACAGAAAGAATCAATCTCTTCATCAATTCAAAATCCCCACTTCCATCTGAGCTATTCAATTTGTATGCTAAGCAAATAATTCAAGAAGTTGCACTCTGTGAACAAGAATGTGGCATCGGGGTTGGAGGAAGATGTGTCAACAACCTGCCTTACGCAGATGACACAATTGTTACTGTAAGAAGTGAAGTAAGGGCGCTCTGGTGGCCTAGTGGCAAGAAGCTGCACTGCAATCTCAGAGGTACTTGGTTCGAATCCACCAGATGATCTGCTGGAGAAGGAGGGGCAATCACCTCCTGTACCAGTCAAATCCGATTTGATGGTACACATAATAATAATAATAAGAAGAAGAAGAAGAAGAAGAAGAAGCAGTAGTAGTAAACTTTGAACACATGCTACAAAAGATCAAAGACCACGACCTTCCTTATGGATTGCATCTCAACATCAAGAAAACAAAAATCTTCACAACTGGAACACGAGTCAACATCATTTTAGTTGCAGAAAAGATTGATTTTGTCAATTAATTCATTTTACTAGAGCCCATAATAAAAACTCATGGTAGTAACAGTCAAGAAACCAAGACATGCTGCACTGGGCAAGGTTGCTATCAACACCTTAAAGGGCTAAATAGCAGGGATGTCAGTGAAAAGATAAATGTGATGCACAACCGAGAGATGACAAAATCGATGAACGGGGCCTTCCACAAATTAAGTCTCTATGTGCATCAAAAACTTTCACTAACAGGGTAAAAAGAAAGCCTACAAATGGAGAAAATAATTTGGCAATAATATTACAGACAAGGGTGTCATAACCTAAGTTTGCAGAATCCTACAGAGCTTCCACAAGTAAAACACTGATAACCCAATTACAAAATGGGCAAAAGACATGGAAAGACTTTTCACAGAGGAAGACATTCAGATGTTCAACACACACATGAAGAAATGCTCAAAATCACCAAAACCACAATGAGATACCATCACCATCTCATCTCAGCATCAGTAGTAAAGTTTTACAGGACAGCAAGTAGTAAGTGTTGGAGAGGATGTGGAGAGACTGGAACTCTTACACACTGCTGGGTGAGTCATAGTATTGCAAGAGAGCCATACTCTTACAAATTACTATGTGAATTGAGGGATTTATGGTCTATAGAGGGGACTGACTAGTTTATGCACTGTCTGGCTAGAGGGAGTATCTCATGAAACTAATCAAAATGCCAATCCCAGAAAAGTTAGGGCAACTTCGCTACCATTTCTTCATAACTACAAAAACCTCCTGGACTCAGTTCATTTTCTAGATTCAGGATGCCTACACAGTGAACCTCCTGGACCCAGAACAGTTATAACAATGAAGACAGCATGAGACAAGAAATGACAAAACCACATCACAGTTGAGTGGCAGAGAAATAGTAGTAGCAGCAGCAGCAGGAGGAGGAGGCAGGAATCAGGAAAATGGTGCGATTCAGTGCAGTGTGCTTCTGAGCCCACAAATAGCAAGATCTTAACACCTCTAAGCAGGAAGCTTGCTGGAAGAGCTAAAGCGCTGCTGACACTTGCATGAGCAGGATCTGATGGCAGAGGCAGAGAGGAGAGCCCATTCTGGGAGCCAGTGGAGGGGAAGGCACAGCAGGAGGGCATGCCTGTGAAAGAGCTGAGAGCTGGCCTAGTTGGAAGCTGTCCTGACTGAATGACAAGTCTCCTGTTACATCCACAATCATCTGACTCCCCCTCATGGGAACCAGCTTTGTGCTGACCCTAATTCGCATCCTTCTTTCTAAATTTAGATGGGCCTTGACAGTAGATTACAGAGAAGATTAACATAAATGATCACTACTATGATTAGTAACAATAATCTTTCATTCTCATTGCCATTGGGTCCAAACGAACTCCTATCTGACCCTCCACAGGGTTTCCGAGGCTGTAAAATGCACCAGAGGAGAATGTGCATCTTTTCCCTGCACAGACAATGTTGGATTCAGGAAAGAGGCCTTTGGGTTAGCAGCCCAACACCTGGCACTAAATGAACGCTCACTGTACCGGTGTCATGCCCCAACTGACTCACAGTGTCCTTATAAACAGCAAGTTGAAACTTCTCCCTCTCCTGCACCATCCATACACTCTCCACTGTTGAACTGTTGCAGTTACGGTGTCAGTCTACCTTGTTGAGGGGTTTCCTCTATTTTGCCATCTTTCAACTTTTCCGCACATAATGCCTTCTTCCATGGGGTGGTACTCTTTGATAACATGATCAAAGTATGCCAGACAAAGTTTCACCATCCTTGCCTCCAAAGAGCACCCTACTTGTACCTCCTCATTGTAAATTTGTTTGTTCTTATGGCAGGCCATGGTATATTCAAAACTCTTTGCCAACACTCTTGGCACCAGTAGCCAGAAAATTAAAAGGCGCATTGCCATGGGAAAGTCTGCTGTTAGGGACCTCTCCAGAGTACTGAAGAGCAATGGTGTCTCCTTGGAGACTAAGGTGCATTTGATACAGGCCATGGTCTTCGCAATCACTTGTTATGCATCAGAGAGTTGGACAATGACCAAGGAGGATAGAAGGAGAATTGATGTCTTTGAGCTGTGGTGCTGGAGAAGAGTACTGAGAATACCATGGACTGCTAGGAAAACAAACAGATTCGTCCTGGAAAGGGTTAAACCAGGCAGCTCCTTGGAGGCAAGGATTCTGAGGCTCCGTCTAACATACTTCAGACATGTTATAAGGAGAGACCAGTCCTTGGAGAAGGACATCATGCTTGGGAGGGTGGAGGGACAGCGCAGTAGGGGAGGGCCCTCTATGAGGTGGATTGATTCAGTGACTGGGATAATTAGGATGGGAGTGTCAGAGACAGTGCGATTCACACAGGACAGAGCAGAGTTTAGGGCTGTTGTACATAGGGTCGCTATAAGTCGCAAGCGACTCAACGGCACATGACAACAAAAAAAACAACTTTGTCAACAACACAGGAAGTCAGTTTTGTTGTTTGTTTCAGGTTTTTTTGTGGTTTTTTTTTTAAAATATGTATCTTCACTGCTGCTACCACAGATTTTGACTGCAGAATCAAGAAAATGAAATCCTTGAAAACTTCACCTTCACTTTTGATTTGTGTATTGATTCAGTTATGAGGATTTTTATTTTCATGATGTTAAAATGTAATCCATAATGAAAGTTGCCCTGTTTTGTTTTGTTTTTACCTTCAAGTAAGTGCTTCAAGCCCTCTTGACTTTCTGCACGCAAAGTTGTGTCATCTGCATGACTCAGGCTGCTGATGAGTCTTTCTCCAATTCTAATGCCACATTCTTCTTTATCTATTACAGCTACTCTAGTTGCTAAGCATACAGATTGAATGCATACAGAGAAAGGATACAAATTTGATATACACCTTTCCTGATTTTAAATCATGCAGTATCTCCTTGTTCTGTTTAAAATATTGCTTCCTAAAAGGTAGGAGGCATCTCTCTCCCTGACTTCAAATTCTACTACACTGCCGTGGTGGTTAAGACAGCATGGTACTGGTACAATGACAGACACATAGATCAATGGAATAGAATTGAGAACCCATCTGCCTATGATCAACTGATTTTTGACAAGGAGATGAAACCACTTAAGGGGGGAAATAACAGCCTTTTTAACAAATGGTGCTGGCAAAATTGGAAAGCTGTCTGTAGAAGACTCAATCAAGATCCACAACTCACTCCATATACAAAAATCAACTCAAGATGGAACATGGACCTAGGACTAAAACCAAGAACCATAAACTTCATTAAAGAAAAGCTTGGAAGAACTTTGGTGGTCCTAATCCACAACATAAAAAGTCTTCCAAGTATCCTGAAAAATCTACAACTGGGAGAAGAGAAAATGGATGAATGGGACCTTCTAAGAATCAAATCCCTATGCACATCCAAAAACTTCTCCAATAGGGTAAATAGGGAAGCCACAGACTGGGAAAAAGTATTTGGTAATGACATGTCAGATAAGGAACTTATTTCTGGAACTTATAAAATACTTGAGCACCACAATAAGATAAAGGTAAATAATCAAATTGAGAAATGGGCACAGGATATGAACAGACACTTCACCAAAGAAGACATTCAGATGGCCAACAAACACATGAAGAAATGTTCAAAATCCCTAG
>NW_006400020.1:626484-627957 GCF_000299155.1 Elephantulus edwardii | reverse complement strand
GGGAGGAGGGTAGAGAGAATAGTGCAACAATGAATGAATGGAAACCCAAAATCTCTGTAAATGTTTATGAAAATTAATAAAATATAATTATAGAAAAAATCTGTCACAATATTTGACATTGTATTTGTTGAAATTTTTTTAAAAAGCTCAACATGAGGAACCATTTAATCATACGAAGAACTCAGATTTGGGGACTATTGATCTTGGGTAACCTACTCAGCCATCTGCCTTTAGATGTCTTTTTGAATGTAGAACTTTCAGGAAACTGTTTTTCATAATGCCAGTCAAACGACAGCCTACTTACCTTCTGAGTAAACTTGGTGAAAATTGTTCTTCTGTTGGGATTAAGTTCTATTGGAGAACCTGCTCTCACTTCAGCCTTTCTCTAATATCTTTGGGTTGGCATGTCCAACTTAAGTCCTATCTATTTATAATAAATACATTTTTATATCAATTTCCACTATTTCTGTACACATTTGAGGGTTTGGTACCTTACCAGAAGACATTCACTGAGAGGAAGGACTGTGGAGAAAACTAGTAGCTTTAGAGTAGCTATATTATATCAACTGACTAGATACACATCTATCCAAACTAAAAATTTTGGAAACATCCTCCCTACCACACCTCAATGAGAAACATGGGTCATGGACCTAGACAAGAAATTATCTGAACTGCCAAACAACAAAATAACTATTGCAATACAAAATTATATCAGAATTAAAATCATCATCCAAGCTGACTCTTCTCTAAACTACTAAGTTTCTACTAGTAGCATAAACTCCAGGCAGATGTCAGCTTTATGTGTATTATTTTTAAAAATGCCAATTTTTAAAAACCAGAATTCTACTCTTGGTGATCTCTCTTAGGCCTAACTTTTCACTGCAGCACACCTCTTACTTACACACTCAGTACCTTTTTTACTTGCCTGACACATGATAAACATTATGCCACCTTTACAGGAACATATCTTAGGTTCCCACCACCTTGTCTGTAAACTGCAAAAGGGCAGGCTTTGCACTCAACTGTGTTCTAATAGTATTTGGAACAAAGGCGGAATCTAAGAGTGTAGTATCTGCTCAATCACTCACTGACTCATGTACTGTACTATTGCACTCACTGCCATCTACTGGGACTGAATCATAGCTGACACTTCAGTGGGTTTTCAGAGGTTGCAAATGAAACAGGAAGAGACTGACCATCATTTGTCCACAAAGAAGCTAGCTGTTGATTTGAACTTCCTACCTTTGGGTTCTATAGTTTCCACACTCTGATGGGTCACCTTTCTTTAGGATGGGAACAAATATAGATCTCTTCCAATCAGTTGCCCAAGTGGTTGTTCTCCAGATTTCTTGGCACAACTTGGTGAGCATGTCCAGGGCAGCATCTGTTAGCTGAAATATGTCAATTGGTATACCATCTATTCCTGGAGCCTTATTTTTCGCAATTTCCTTCAAAGCAGCCTGAACTCTTTTC
>NW_006400020.1:616650-625024 GCF_000299155.1 Elephantulus edwardii | reverse complement strand
TGTAAGGAGGGACTGGTCCTTGGAGAAGGACATCATGCTTGGTAGGGTGGAGGGATAGGGCAGGAGGGGAAGGCCTTCTATGAGGTGGATTGATTCAGTGACTGGGGTAATCGGGATGTGTGTGTCAGATACAGTGCGACTGGCACAGGACAGTTTAGGGCTGTTGTACATCGGGTCGCTATGAGTCACAAGCAACTCGACGGCACATAACAGCAACAACAACAACCACCACCTTTGGGTTGACAGAGCAACTCCTTAACCACTAAGCCCCCAGAGCTCTCTAATGGAATGATGAGAAAAAATAATTCAAGGGGGGGAAAAAACTGAGAAAGGGGCATATTGTAAGGAAAAATTTACCTCATTCAGACATGAAATTAAATAGTATAAAAAAGCTGGCTGGCTAACAGTTATCTAGTGATTTTAAAGATAAAGAGGCCAACGTTTCTTCCATCTTTAACCCTAGAATCTTGATAATGTTTCATATTTAACAAATAAATTCAATAATACAAGTTTCTTGGTGGCTAAGTCTGTCTTATTTCTTCTATAATGACTAAATGGAATTTTAATGTAAATAAGAATGACAGTTAAGAAACGAATACTTTCTCTGGCTTTCCTGATCAGCTGGAGGTGAAAAAGATATCCACAGACAAAACTCTAACATAGATATAACCACATAGTCACCACTCCAACTCAGCCCCCTTTCTCTATCTTCTTTACATAAACTCTGAATAATAATACCTGACCTTGTTTACAGGACTGTCAGGAGGATTAGCTAGTTTAAAAATACTAAGGCATATCATAGATGATGGCCTTAGAATACACAGAATTACACTGCTTAATGTCCACTACACGTTATGTGATTCAGATTTTGTAAACACAAAATCATGTAGTTCAGTCATGGTTTTTCTTTAAGCATCTTGAACAAGCTCTGTGCCTAAGCAGTGGTCTTCAACATCCTGAGAGGGAGTCACGCTGGCATTTAATCTCCATCCTCATCATTCCAACATCTCCATGTGGACATTCTTTTGCATTTTTATTAGACTTAGAGTTTTCCGTTTTCTAATTGCTGAACAAACTGGACAATATTTTCCTTGTGTTCACAGATCATCATGATTGCTGTGCAAGGCACTCCACGCCTAAATCAAGAGCAAGACCACATTCACTGACTTTTCCACCAGCAAGTTGTTTAATAGTCTTTTCTTTATTGCTAGATCAGCATCTTCTTTGTATTTTACTGCTGCTATCATTAACACTGGTTTTACCGTACTAGTTTTGGGAGTCATGATACACTTCACAGTAATATTTTTGAAAGAGAATTAAAGAAACAATTCTTCAGCACTCAAGAGGCAAGCAATACACAAGACTGGCTGCTGCCACCTATGAGTCAAAGCATATTATTTTTTTTGAGGGTTTTCTGAGGTGGAATTCTGAGTATATTTTGTTAAATAAGATTTTTTTAATTGGTTTGCATACAATAATTCACATACATTGTGTTTAATCCCTGTACATTGGATTTTATATAATCTTGTATTTACATTGTTTCATATAATCTTTCATATGCACTGTATTTTATATAATTACTATTGATATGTGACCATTATTACCCCACTTTCTCAAGCACCTATTGACTCTCCTATTCCATTACTCCTCCCCATCTGCCCACAAAGCTCTGCTATCCTAGTGATTTCTACCCTTCCTCTTTTACATCCTCTTTCCACTACCTCCTTCCCCATTTGGATATATATACACATATTACTTATCCTGCTATTTTTACAATAATGGTCTTAGGCAGGCACACAGTAATAAAGAGTACACTTTTTAAGTAAAAAGTACAGTAATGTGCATGCCTAAGCCAGAAACAGAAGTGGTTATTATGACTAGGAAGGCAGCTGTAGTTATACATGTAATATGGTTACACACACACTCTTATTCACTCACTCACTATACCATTATAGTTGCCTGGAAGTTCAAACTCTTTGTATACAAGACATATGAGATACTCAGATTTCTGATTTCCTACAGAAAGCTGTTATATTACCTACATCCTATTTAACTCTATTAAAACCTTACAAGACCAGAGATGTACATGTGGTTTATTGGTCAAAATGATGTACACTGATGCAGTAAACTACTTTTGAAATTAACAAACTTAGCCCCATGCCCAGATGCAATTCACTGCATTGTTTACCTAAAAGAAATACTACAAATATTTTAAAGTTACAACCTGCTGTTTTTATTACAGTCAAGTCAGAACTGACCCACAGCTGACCCTCCAGTGGGTTTTTAGAGGCTTTGAGCTATTTAAGTAAATAGCTCAAGAGAAGACTGCCCATCTTTCTCCCTTAGAGCAGATGTTAGATTTGAACTGCACACCTTCAGATTGGCAGCACACCCATTAATAAGTATTATTAATTAGTATGTCTCTAACAAGAAAGTAGAGTGGTTACATACTAAAAATATGACTTTTCATTAGCCACCTCACAAAACGAAATTATTACATGGTATCTATTTCTGATTCTGATAACTTTGGACTAAAAAATTTGTCCACCCAGCTATCAAAAAATGCAAGATCTTATTGGGTTTCTTTTTTCCTTGATGAGGTGTGTGTGTGTGTGTGTGTGTGTGTGTGTGTGTGTGTGTAGTAACATTTTCCATTTCAACATTATTCACATGTATAATTCAATGATATTATTTTTATTATGTTAAGCAATCCGTTGCCTATTTTCTAATATTTCCATCATCCTTCCTTTAAGGAGACCTGGTGGCATCCTAGTTAAAGAATTAACTCAGCTGCTAACCAAAAAGATTGGCAGTTCAAACCCCACTAGCTGGTGAAAGGAAGAAAGACAAGGCAGTTTGCTTCGGTAAGGATTTACAGGCTTGTGAACCATTCTGGCAGTCCTACTCCTGCAGAATCACCATGAGTTGGCATTGACTCAATGACAAATGTGTGGGGGACATAAATTCAAAGTTCCAAAGTATTACATTTTCCTTTCCCCAATCCTCCTCCCATTTACCCTTTGTATACAGATTGCTTCATTTAAGTATAATCTTATATTATTTGCCCAATTTTGATTGGGTTCTTTTACTCAGCGTGAGTTTTTCTGGTAGCCTAGTGGTAAGAAACTGCACTGCAATCCCAAAGGTGGTGGTGGTGTTGTTAAGTGCCGCTGAGTCGCAGGCAACTCATAGTGACCCTACAAAGGAGAGTCCTTGATGCTTGGGTGCCTTTCATCCTCTCTCCAACTTCATAGGGTTTCCGGAGGCAAGTGGATGCCACTCCTCCTTCCACGCTTGTTTAATCGGGGAGCTCTACCCCACTCTCAGTCCGCATTGGGTAGCCAACCATTAACGCATTTGACACATCTGTGTCACAGTGTTCAGCCTCACAGCAACCACAAGTGACTGTGGGATGGCAACTTGTACACCAGGGCTATACGACCTAGAGGAATGTCTGAACAAAAACAATGAAAGACTGGCCCGAGGGCCACAAACTAAAAGTCACCCACCTTTGTCTTGGTCACATCGTCTTCTCTTCACTGGGCCAGCTGATCTCTCTCTCTCTCTCTCTCTCTCCCTGTTGATGTTACTGTTGTTAAGTGCCGTCGAGTAGCAGGTGACTCATAGTGACCCTATGAAGGAGAGTCCTCGACGCTTGGGTGCCTTTCATCCTCTCTCCAGGTTCATAGGGTTTCCGGAGGCAAGCTATTATGGAAGTGGATGCCGCTCCTCCTTCCACGCTTGTTTAATCGGGGAGCTCTACCCCACTCTCAGTCCGCATTGGGTAGCCAACCATTAACGCATTTGACACATCCATGTCACAATGTTCAGCCTCACAGCAACCACAAGTGACCGCGGGACGGCAACAATCCCAAAGGTACACTGTTCAAAATCCCAAAGGTACACTGTTCAAATCCACTAGCTGCTCCATAGGACAAGGATGAGCAATCTCTTTCTGCATGTTTAACTGCCTCTGAAAAGCCAGTGGAGAGTCAGCTACGGATAGGTCCCCACTCGACAGTACACAATAACAACTTATACAGCACACAACAACAATATAGCATGCATCAGGACTTCATTTATCTCTACAGCTGATTAATATCCCATTGTATGGAGGTGCTATATTTTATTTAGTCATTCATCTATTGATGAAACCTTAGATTGTATCCATCTTTGTTGTTATGTGCTGTCCAGTTAAAACTAACTCATAGCTGACCTTCCAGAGGGTTTTCAGAGATTGTTAAGTTCCACAGGAAGAAATGCCTATCTTTAGGCTCCAGTAAATACTGCTGCCATGAACACTATCATACAAGTGTTCCTACTCTCAATATTTTTTGGCAGCCATTTAGAAATTTTACTCCTATCTTTGCAGTGAAAATGTATTTGCAATCTCTCGGAGGGCCACATGCCATCTCTAACGAGAGGCGACCTAATATGTGCAATATTGCAATCTGGACATTTTCTATGGCACTTTCTAAATTTATGCTACAGTTATGCCCATGAGAAACATGCATTTCAATAATAGAACTCATCACAGGATTTCCCCCCCCTATTCCCTTTCAGCTCAGCCAGACTGCTTTTTGGCAAGTCAATTAGCATGACAGAGTTAATGTGTCCTTCAGATGCCCCAGAGCAACCTGATAAGCTGGTTGAAAGCATTACTTCTACCTGGTTTAGCAGTAACCCCAGCTTTGGGAATTGAGGCTTTTGAGACATTCTGCTTTATAAACCTCATTTACCAAACAGTAGGAAAACTGTTACATATGGTGATGGGCATTATGGAAATGCTTAGATTGAATATGAAATGTGAATATGAATTGGATTAAATTACCTGCAAAAAAGAGAGAATGTAACTCAGGCGGAAGAAAAAGAAACCAATCAGACGCACGAATCAAACAGAGTTGCACAAAAATGTGACAGTCTGCTTATCCATTCTGACCCTTGAGATTTATTAGGAAAATGCTTCCAAGGCACAGAATTTTGAAGATTTTACATAGTCAAATTAGATGAAACCAAATAAAGGCACCTCCTACAGCACTTGCCTATTTAAAACAGGATGAAATGTTAGAGGAGGTTTTACATACATTCAGATAGCTAAAATAATATAAGAATTCGTTTTTGCTAAAATCCAAATCAAATACTGACAATCAGGGGAACTTATGCATAAAAGGAACTATCAATTAGCTGAAGAGTAGTATGTATCTCATGGCTACACAGATAAAAAGAGAAGTAAGGTAAACTGAGGTAAAAGTTTAAATTTTTTCCTATGGGCAACCAATTTCCATTTTACACTAATAAAATATCTCAAGATATGCCTTAATAGTTATAATCACTTACAGAAAAACAGCATTTTAAAAATTAAAGGTTTTTGTTTGTTCTATATATTAATAAGAAGGGGGGTAGTATGAGGAGCACAAGTATTCCAGCTTTGTGCCTCCAAATCTCAGATAACCATCAAGTGGGCAAAAACATGAGGAAACTAGTCAGAATCCTACAAGGATGCTAAATATTTAAAAAATATCCATGACTCTTAAAGAGAGATGTTTTGCTGTTGCTGTTGTGTACCGTGGAGCCAGAACTGACTCATAACTGACCCTCAGTAGATCTTCAGAGGCAATAAATCACACGGGAGGAGTCTGCCCATCTTTCTCCCCTGGAGCAGCTGGTGGACTGGAACCATGCTCCTTTAGGTTGGCAGCACAATTCCTTACCACTAAACCACCAGAGGTGAGGTTAACATAATAATATGAGGATAAAGAAGGGGAAAGTTGCATGGGAAATATGGAAAAGCATTTTATTCTAATATTCTGCTCACTAAAAAAAATGGTTGTGGGAATCGCAGACTTCTTGGTCCCTGGCCAACGCATAAATGGATGAGTCATGGACACACCTAGCACCCTATGCACCCTGACACACTAGGGAAATACCTAAGGTCTGCACAACCAAGAGTTCTGGTATCTTTATGGGTCTTTGAAAGGAGCATTATCTATGTGGGAAATAGAGAAGGTAGAGATGAAGGAAAAACACAGTAACATCAGAAGCAAAACTAAAATAAGAACCAGTTAAGTATTCTCAAGTGGGGAAAAAAGGAAAGAAACCATAAAAAGTAACTATGGAGCACTTTACACCACTGTTCTGTGATATGTACCAAATTATACCTACAAAATCCCCAAAACATTCATCCATGTACCTTGCAAGTGTACCAGTTGGAGATGAAGAGTCTACACTGATATCTGACAACTGCAGAAGAGATTAAGGTAAAAGTTCAAACAGAATTCCATCTGTGCATAACCTCCACGATGGGAAAGTCTGTGGTTAGAAACCTCTCTAAAGTACTGAAGAGCAACAATGTCAGTCTGGAGACTAAGGTGCACCTGATACAGGCCATGGTCTTTGCAATCACTTGCTATGCATTAGAGAGCTCGACAATGACAATGATGTCTTTGAGTTGTGGTGTTGGAGAAGAGTATTAATATACCACGGACTGCTAAAAGAACAAACAGGTTTGTCCTGGAGAGGGTGAAGCCAGACTGCTCCTTGAAGGCAAGGATTCTGAAGCTTCCTCTGACATACTTTGGAGATGTTGCAAGGGGGGACCAGTCCTTGGAGAAAGATGTCATGCTTGGGAGGGCAGAGGGACACCGCAGGAGAGGAAGACCCTCAATGAGTTGGATTGATTCAGTGACTGGGGTAATGGGGGTAAGTGTGTCAGAGACAGTGAGATCGGCACAGTATAGGGCAGGGTTTAGGGTTGTTGTATGTACATAGGGTCACTATGAGTTACAGGTGACTTGATGGCACATAACAACAACAATATAACCTCCACAATCTTTCCTTCCATTCAGCAAGATCAGAAGAACTGTGAAGAGGCTTCAAGGTCAAAGAAAAGATTTCTCTCCATTTGTGTGAGATAATTACATGGATGCCTGTTAATAGGTACCATCAAGTCATCTACAACGTATAGTTACACTGTGTACAAGAGATATGAACTCTGCCCTATCCTGCACTATCTTCATGATCTCTGCCATACTCAGCCAACAGCCACTGTGTCAAATCATCTGTTTCTCTGACTTCCAGTTTTCTCGCAGTATGATGTCTTTGCCAAGGACTCCTAAACAATATTCTAAAATATGTGAGACAAAGGTTTACCATTCTTGTCTCTAAGGAGCACCCTGGTTGCCCTTCCTCCAGACATGTTTGGTTCTGACATTCTGTGGGCATTCAATATTCTTCTCCAACACTGTAATTCAAAGACACCAACGTTCCTTTTAGTCTTCTTTATACACGGTCCAGCTTTCAGATGCATGGAAAGCAAATGAAAATGCTACAGCTTGGATTAAGTACACCACAGCTTTAAAACTCATATTCTTGCTCTTCTATACTACTCTGGAAAAGTCTTTGATAGCAGATTTTTCAAATGTAACATTTCTTTTGATTTCTTGATTGATGTTGATTGTGGATCTAATAAAATGAAACTGCTGATAACTTCAACCTTTTCCCTACCTATTATGATGTTGCCTATTAGTCCAGTAGTGGTGAGGCCTTTCGTTTTCTTGATGTTGAAGTAAAACTCAAATTGAAGGCTGTGGTCTTTGATCTTCAGTAGGTGCTTGAAGTCTTCTTCTGCAAGCACAGTTGTGTGTAGGCAGTTGATAAATCTTCCTCTAACCTAGATTCCATATTGTTCTTCATAGAATCCAGTTTATCCAATTATTTATTCAATATACAGACTGAGGAGATACAGAGAAAGGATGCATTGTTGATGCACACCTTTCCTGCTTTTAAATTATACAGTATTCCCTGTTCTGTTCACACAACTGTTTCTTGGCCTATAAACAGAACACTTAAGCAACTTTCTGACATTCTCTGCTTTCAGCCAAGATCTGTAAGACATCAACAATGATACTTCTGGTGCCACAGCCTCTTCTGAATCCAGCCTGAATTTCTGGCAGTTCCCTGTTGATGAAATGTTTCAGCCATTTTGTAATAATCTTCAGCAAGATTTTATTTGTATATATTAATGATACTACTTGATAATGTCTAAGTTACGTTAGGTGGCCTTTTGTGGAATGAAAACAAATATGAATCTCTTCTAATCAGTTGGACAGGTAGCTTTCAAATTGTTTGACACAGACTAGTGAGTATGTCAAGCAGTACATCTGTTTGTTGGGATATCTCAATTGGTATTTCATCAATTCTTGGTGCCATATTTTTTTGCCAATGATTTCTGAGCAGCTTGAACTTTTCCCTTCCTTACCACTGATTCTTGATCATATGATACTTCTTAAAATGGTCCAGTATTAATCAAGCAATTATTTTTTAAATCAATTCTTTTTGTATTGCTTCCATCTTCTTTTTTTATTTATGCATATAT
>NW_006400020.1:570780-616550 GCF_000299155.1 Elephantulus edwardii | reverse complement strand
TATATACATATATACATACAGATGGAGTAGAAAAGATATCAGCCCCTATATTGGGCCCTATTCAGTGGCAGCTTCTTGTTCCATAGGGTTAAAGAAGACTTTGAGGAAATAAAAGTTGTTTGGAAAAAATCCTGGTGCCATTGCTTCGAGTGTTGTGATGGGCAGAAGGGACAAAGTGAAGTGTGAAGGTCACACCCTCCATCTTGCCTCAGACTATGTCCTGGAACTCTGGGGCAGGAAAGCACCACTCTCATTTCTAAATCTTCAGATTGTTGATGGATGGACAATGCAGTGGTGAGCATGTTGGTAAAGATGGTGAGCTACAAGTCCATGATCGTGCAGACTTCCCTGCTTCACTCCTATGCTTGCTGCATGGGAATTCCAGGCAGGTGACTTGGGTTGGGCCATCTTCAGTTAAAAATAAATAAATAAATAAATTTTAAAAAAATTAAAAAAAATTATATATATATACGGCTTCACGAATTTGTGTGTCTTCCTTTGTGTAGGGGTCATGCTAATCTTCCCTGCATTGTTCCACTTTTAGTATATGTGCTGCTGAAGCCAGCATTCATTCCATCTTCTTCTGATGCTTTCCTGTGTCATTCAAGGTTTTGCTCATAGAATCCTTCAATATTCCAACTCGAGGCTTGCACTTGTTCTTCAGCTCTTTTAGCTATAGAAATGCCAAGTGTGTTTATCCCACTTGGTTTTTTAACTCCAGCATTTTTCAAGTTTCATTATAATCCTTTGCCTTGTCGTCTCACGCTGCCTTTTTAAGTTTTCTGTTCAGCTGCCTTACTTCGCATTTCTTCTTTGATTGGCTTCTCATCTTGTGCAAGTTTCAGAGTCTCTTCTGACATCCAATTTGGTTTTTTCGCTCTTTCCTATCTTTGCAATGATGCCAACAGGAGTCATTAAGGAGGGTGGAAATAAGCCCCGTCAGTAGAATGGGTGTCGAGAGTAAATATTTGTTCATTCACAGAGAATTTTGCAAAGCAAAAAATAATAAACCTTCACATTCCACATATCTCGAACCCTTGTGCTTGTCCCTCTGTAGGTAAAGCTGTTCTACGCCCAATTTTCTTCACACTCCTCATAGCCCTGGAGAAAAGTGCATATATTCAACTCTTTTTAATCTTACATCCACCAAAGATAAAAGCAAAAACCTACTCAAGCCCCCAGGAACACCTTTCTGGAGAAGGGGGTCCCCAAACACTAGATAAGCTACTCCTTCAGGCCAAGGCCAGCACATACTACCTACGACAGGGTCTGCCTGCACTGGTTTCCCTTCTCCAGGTGATGGTTCTCAAGAAACACATGTAGAAAGCAAGTTCATTCTATTTTCCTCCCATTAAAAATAAACCCAAATGTTTTCCAGCTTTAGAACACACCTACCAATGAAAAACTTAAATGAAGTGAAGGAGGCGCCCACCCACATAATCCTCCCATTCAGAGGTACTATTCCACAGCTGTTGGGAGTATATAATTAACAGACAAGATTAGTCACCAAAAGAAATTACTGAAACCTATTGTAATTGACACAGGAACCTTGCTCATCCCCAATTTAAAAAGTAAGCACGGGCTGGGCTTGGTGGTTGGGCCTGAGGGCCTTCTTGCATTCTCTAGTGCAGATTTCTAGTGAACACTCAGCCTTCCCTACAGAGAAAGGTTTCAGGGGGAGTGTGGTGTTGGCCTGATCATGTGTGCAGGCAGAACCAGTGGCTGCCCTGACACGGTTCACTCACCCCCACACTCCCAGGAACCACCATGCATCACTAGCTTCATGACACAATGTCAGCAGGTTCCACTGGAAGAATATAAGTGTGCACTCAGATGCACTCATCGAGATGCCTTCCACAGAGACTACCTATCTTTGCCTGTGAAGTGTTTCTTTTTCCATCTGCCACCTCACTGCACTGGATCACCCCAGTGTGCAAAGAGGCAGGTCTGAAAGACTGGCTCTGCAGTGAGGCTGCCTGACAGGAAGTGGAGCCACAGAGCAAAAAAGTGAAGAGGGCAGTCCTTACAGGCTGCTAGAGCTCTAACTAGTCTTCTTTACCACTGAGAATGAAGATACCAACTGTGATGGGAAAATCACATTGATTGGTAGGATTGCAGCCAATTGTTATAACCACTGTCAATAAGCTGTTGTTGTTGTTATGTGTCAAGTCGCCTGCAACCCATAGTGACCCAATGTACAGCAGTTCTGAAGCCTGACTTCTCCTGAGCCAGTCTCACTGATTGCAACACACCTATCCCCACTGCCCCAGTCACTGTATCAGCCCATCTCATCTGGGATCTTCCTCTCTTGTACTGTCCCTCCACCCTTCCGAGCATGATGTCCTTCTCCAAGGATTGATCCCTCCAGGCTATGTGCCCAAAGTGTGTGAGGCAGAGCTTCAAAATCCTAGGAATCAAAATTTGATCTTGAGTCTATTCCCCCTGAATTTAAAAACCAACTCAGAATCAGGTTTGAGGCCTTGAATACTAATGAATGAAGACTAGATGAGCTGTGGAAAAATACCAAGAATATCGGCCATGAAGAATACAAAATGTCATTATAAAGAAGGGGGGGGGAGAAAGATGAAAATAGATGTCAGAAGAAATTTTGAATATTGCATTTGGGTGCCAAGAAGTCAAAGCAAAGGGGAGAAATCAAGAAGTTAAGGCGCTGAATAGAAGATTTTAAAAGGCTGCTCAGGAAGATAAGGTGAAGAATTATAACAAAACGTACAAGAAGCTAGAGTCAGAAAATAAAAAGGGCTTAACTCGCTTGGCATTTCTTAAGCTAAAGGAACTAAAGAACAAATTTAAGCCATGAGGTGCAATGCTTAAGAATGCTATGGGCAGAATACTGAATGATTCAGGAAGCAGCAAAAGAAGATGGAAGGAGTATACAGAGTGACTGTATCAAAAAGAATTGGTTGACACAGAAAAATTTCAAGAAACAACATATGATCAAGAGGCAGTGGTGATGAAGAAAAAAGTTCAGGCTGCTCTGAAAGACTTGGCAAAAAAATAAAGCCCCAGGAACTGATGGAATATCAATTGACATATTTCAACAAATAGATGCTGGCCTGGATGTGCTCACCACGTTGTGCCAAGAAATCTGGAGGAAAACTACTTGACCAACTGATTGGAAGAGATCCATATTTATTATCACTAAAAAAAAAAAAAAAAAAAGTAACCCAATAGAGTGTGGAAATTATAGAATAATAAGCTGTATACCCATAAAAAGTTGAAGTGGCAAAGCTGTGTAATAGATACATTTACAACACTGCTGAAAGAGAAAAAAAAATGGAAACACGCCCCCCCCCCCCAACCCACACTGTAGCTGTTGAGGCTATTTTGTATGACCAAAAACCTCATGAGATTTGGTTCCTTAGTTTGGAAGTTTAGGACCATAGTTTCACAGATTCATGGGCTATCACAGTTAACTATTCTAATACTGTGTTTAAAGGCTTCTGTTCTACCTCCTACTTTTGCAGGGTCTATATTCTTAAAAGTGTATAAGTAGCCACAATGGGCCTCTATAAACTTAAATCAATAAGGAAGAAGGAGAGTAAGTAATGGGACATCAAATGTACAGCTAGAAGTGGAAGGTGCCTGACTACTATTCCTGAACATTTAGGTCAAAGATTCTATAGAAGAATTCTGACCATACTGTTGTTGTTACGTGCTGTTGAGTTGACTTCAACTCATAGTGACCCTATGCACAGTAGCTCTGAACTCTGCTCTGTCCTGAGCCAAACTCACTGTCTCTGACACAGCTACCCTCATTACCCCAGTTACTGGGTCATTCCATCTCATCCGGAGACTTCACCTCTTGTGCTGTCCCTCCACCCTTCAAGCATGATATCTTTCTCAAAAAACCAGTCCTTCCTAGCTACATGTCCAAAGTATGTGAGACAGAATCTCAAAATTCTTGCCTCCAAGGAGCAGCTTGGTTTCAATATCTCTAGGAAAAACCCATTTGTTCTCTTGGCAGTCCACTGTGTATATCCAATACTCTTCCCCAGCACCACAACCCAAAGGCATCAATTTTTCTTCTATCATCCTTAGTAACTGTCCAGATCTCTGATGCAATTAGTCTTTTGATTTACTAACTGCTGCTGCCAAGAGAGTTGGTTGTGAAACAAGAAAGCTGAAACTGTTAACAATCTCAATCTCTGCTTCATCTATCATCATGCTGCCAATTGGCCCTGTGCTAAGAATCTTCTTCTTTTTTTTATGTTTAGCTTCAATCTACATTGAAGAATACAGTCCTTGATCCCTCTACAGCAAAGACTTCACGCCCTTCTCAGTTTCAGCAAGCAAGGTTGTGTCATCTGCATAACCAGGTTGTTGATGAGTCTTCCTCCAGTCTTGATGCCACAACCTCCTCATAAAGTTGAGCTGCTTGGAATTGTGTCCGCAGGCACAGTCACTCTCTGAAGCCAGTGCCGCTGAGCTCCAGCCGACAAAGGCGGGGGGTTGTAAGTGAAGAGGTGTTTAACCATGGCTGGAACAAAGCAGACCGCCCACAAATCAGCCGGTGGGAAAGCACCCAGGGAGTAGCTGGCGACAAAAGCCGCTTGCAAGGGAGCGCCCTCTACTGGTGGGGTCAAGAAGCCGCATCGCTACAGGCTGGTACTGTGGCACTCCGTGAAATCAGGCGTTACCAGAAGGTCACCGAACTCCTGATTCAAAAACTTCCCTTCCAGCGTCTGCTGCATGAAATTGCTCAGGACTTCAAAACAGATCTGTGCTTTCAGAGCGCAGCCATTGGTGCTTTGCAAGAGGCAAGTGGGGCCTATCTGGTTGGCCTCTTTGAAGACACCAACCTGTGTGCCATCCATGCCAAATGTGTAACAATAATGCTAAAAGACATCCAGCTAGCATGCCGCATACATGGAGAGCATGCTTAAGAATCCACTAGGAAGGGAAATAGTTTCATTCTTTAAAAAAAACCAAAACTCCTCTTCCTGTTATTGGTAGTTCTTGAACATTAGATAATTTTTTTTCCCATGGGGTCAAAAGGTACCTAAGTATATGATTGTGAATGGAAACAGAGGGGGCAGAAATCAGGGATTGGCAGTTTTTCCATTTTCATTTGTGTGTGAATTTTTAATATAAATGTGGGGATATAAAGCATTACTGCAAGTCAGAAAAAAAAGTTTCTCTGAACATATTTCAGCAGTTCAACTTTGTAACAATTATAAATAAACCTGTTAAATTTTTCTGGGGAAAAAAGAAAAGTTGAGCTGCTTGATTGAAGAGGTATGGAGACAAGATGCATCCTTGACACATCCCTTTTCTGATTTTGAACCATGCAGTGTTTCCTTGCTCTGTTCTGATGACTGCCTCCTGATCCAAGTATAATTTTTGTATAAGCACAATCAGGTGTTCTGGGATTCCTGTTCTTGTCAAGGTTAGTCACAATTTGCTGTGATCCACACAGTTAAATTCCCATGCTTAGTGAAACACAGACATTCCTCTGGTACTCTTTGTTTTCAGCCAAGGTCCATTGGAGATTATCAATCCTGACAATTCAGAATTTCAAATATTCATGGACTCCTCCTGACTTTCTGGACCTAGTGGCTGGCTGAGGAAACTCTAGTGGTAAGGAGTTTCACTGCCAATCAAAAACCATGGAGTTCAAACCCACTAGCTGATCTTTGGGAGAAAGACTGGCAATCTCCTCCTATGGGATTTTCTGTCTTTGAAAACTTGCTGGAGGGTCAGCTAGGAATCAGTTCTGACTTAAGGGTGCATAACAACAGTGGCTAGCTGAACTCCCTGAAACTACTGTCTTGACACAATCTTTAAAACTTAAAGATGCACCCTAGATTCTTTTCAAACCAAACAACAGTTAACTAGTAAAATACGCTGTTTCGAATATATGAGATGGAAGTAAAAACAGAAGCTTTAAAAGTTACATAGGAACCATAGAGGACAGCAAGTTGGTGTTACTGAGTGAAGAATAACTAAGAAAAAAAGGGTGAAAAAGTTGCACAATTTGAAAAATGTGATTGACGTCACTTGATTGTTCATATAGGAAATAGTTAAACTGGCGTGTGTTTTCCTGCATATATTGTAAATAACAAAATACATTAAAAAATATTAGAACAAGACATCTCTTACAGGAAAGGTCTCTGATGTAAAGAGGAAATGTGCCCAGGGCCACACTAGCCTTTCCTGGTTTCCAGACTCCCAGCCCTGCAGTCTTTTCCCATAACCCCAAAGGCAGTACCAGGCTTTCCACAGCATGGTAAAAACTGAGAATTAGCACAAATTGAATGGCTGCCACTTGCCAGAGACTACATTACATAGTTACAAAGATTACCTCCACGGGTGAGGGAACACGCATAATAATCCCATTTAGAGGTGAGAAGACATGCACAAAAGGGAAAGGTTTACATGTTGCTGTAATGCTGGACAGGTTTTAACAGATCCTTCATGCAAAACTAGACAAGGAAGAAAAGCCTGACAATCTACTTCTAAAAAAGCAACCCATGAAAACCCTATCGATATATCAGACAATATCATCACTGTATGAATCCTGAGCCAACACTCTAGCAGATGACAATGCTCCACTGGGTTCTTCTGTTTCCAGAAGGCACCCCACCATGCTGTCCCTGAAGGAAAAGATCCTCTTTGTCCCTAAAACAACCCCTTGAAAGGCGTAGCTCCTCAATTCTTTGATGTGAAGTATCTATTATAAAGGCACTGGTGCATAAACAAGGGTTAAGTGTAGAAAAGTCCTGCAGAATCATGCTTTTGGGCTATGACCTGACACAAACTGTGTAGAGATATTCATTTGTTGGACACTGGCTCTCACGTAATGAGTATGGAACTTAATGAAAAATACAAGTGAGCTAAGTAGGAGAAGAAGAAAGAAGGCTATGGCTTAATCTTTTCCAATATGAAGACTCGTTTTTTAAACAACCTTCCTGCCACCTCTATAATGTTTTAGCTGCTAAGACCCATTAAGTCAGTCTTTGACTGACAGCAAACCCATGTGACAGAGCAAGACTGCTCTACAGAGCCAATCATGAAGTTGAACTGTATAGCTTAGGAAGCAAAGATGGGCATGTTCCATCTCTCATACTTTAGACATGCTGCTAGGAGAGGCTATTCCTTGGAAAGGGATATATCATGCTTGGAAAGGTAAAGGACCAGAAAAAGAGAGAAATACCCCCAATAAGATATACTGACATAGTGACTGCAGCAGTGAGCTCAAGTCAGAAATGGTGGGCATGGCACAGGGTAGAACAGGACGTTATGAGCTGCACTCAACAGCATCTAACAACAACAATGAGAAGAAGCCACCAGATCTCTCTCCAGTATGCCAGAGAGGGCTCCAATTAAGAAGCATGGAAGCAAAGAATGAAGAAGTGGAAATTTACAAAGCACAATTCACAAACTTCACCATTTTGCTGACTAGCAGCTCTGATGCTTGTCAACAGTCAACATAAAAATTAATGAATCTAAATGTACACTGACATTTTTTAGCTAGCGAAACCACAGAAAAAAGCCACTTACTAGAGGAGGGATATAAAGAGGGATGAGAGAACATTATAAGAAATTATCTGTTTCTTCATAGTATTGAAGTCATAATTGTATTTCGGAATTTCAGTTCTGTAGGACTTTTTGTTTAAATACACACACACACACATACACTACATGGTTTCAGTTGGTAAAAAAGTAACTGTGATTTAATATGGGTTAGTACTTCTTGATGTGCTTGATCTTTTAACATGAGAAGGTTTTATGAGTAGCCAATTTCAAATTGGAAAAGAGGGAGAGTGTCACAGCAGATATTGACTTCATCCTGAAGCCAAACCACTTGCATAAATGGACACATACCCAATAATCCTAATAAGCTTCTAGAGAAAACTGCAAGGCTGCTTTTTAATAAAGCTTCAGTGTCTGGATTTGGTCTAGACTGAATGAAAGGGGGGCAGGTAAGAATGAAAATGGTATTTGCCCAAGCTAGTGTGACACATACACAGTCACACTCACAATTTTTTTTTAACTAAGATCTATTTTTAGGACATAACTACACTTTCTGCATTTGACTGTGTAGATCATAACAAACTGTGGCTGACTCTGAGAAGAATGGGAATCCCAGAACACTTGATTGTTCTAATGCGAAACTTATACTTGGACCAGGAGGCAGTCGTCAGAACAGAGCAAGGGAACACTGCATGGTTCAAAATTGGGAAGGACGTACGCCAGGGATGCATCCTATCTCCGTACCTTTTCAACCTATATGCAGAACAGATTATCCGGGAGGCTGGGCTCTATGAGGAGAAATGTGGGGTTAGGATTGGTGGATGATTTATCAACAATCTGCGTTATGCGGATGACACAACCCTGCTTGCTGAAACTGAGGAGGACCTGAAGCACCTGCTGCAGAGTGTCAAGGACTGCAGCCTACAATATGGATTGAGGCTCAATGTCAAGAAGACAAAGATTCTCACCACTGGACCAATCGGCAGCATCAGGATGGATGGTGAAGAGATTGAGATTGTACACAGCTTTAGTTTGCTTGGCTCCATAGTCAACAGTCTTGGAACCAGCAGCCAGGAAAATTAAAAGGCGCATTGCCATGGGAAAGTCTGCTGTTAGGGACCTCTCCAAAGTGCTGAAGAGCAGTGGTGTCTCTCTGGAGACTAAGGTGCGTCTGATACAGGCCATGGTCTTCGCAATCACCTGTTATGCATCAGAGAGTTGGACAATGACCAAGGAGGACAGAAGGAGAACTGATGCCTTTGAGCTGTGGTGCTGGAGAAGAGTACTGAGAATACCATGGACTGCTAGGAAAACAAATAGATTTGTCCTGGAGAGGGTTAAACCGGGTGGCTCCTTGGAGGCAAGGATTCTGAGGCTCCGTCTAACTTACTTTGGACATGTAGTGAGGAGAGACCGGTCCTTGGAGAGGGACATCATGCTTGGGAGGGCGGAGGGACGGCGCAGGAGAGGAAGGCCCTCTATGAGGTGGATTGATTCAGTGACTAGGATAATTGGGATGGGAGTGTCAGAGACAGTGCGATTGGCACAGGACAGAGCGGAGTTTAGGGCTGTTGTACATAGGGTCGCTATGAGTCGCAGGCGACTCGACGGCACATAACAACAACAAGAACAACTACACTTTGTTACCCATCCACCCTGTCTACCTTACAGAAGGGTATAATACAGTGAATACTATAAAGTAAGTATGAACACCTTTAAGGATTGGAATCAACATAAACTGACAGGGAACCACTTCTTTTTAAGTCATCATAAAAATGTTAGTTAAAGAATTTGCTCAAATTTGTATTCGAATTTTGAAAATAAACTAGTAGGGGAAAAACATGAATGAAAAATATGAATGAAACATACTATAAAGGTACTACTATATGAAAATAAAAAAAATTTTTTTAAATGCCTTTCTGCAATTCATCTCAGCCTTTAGGATGAAAAAATACTACAATCTTTTAATCATATTTAGTGTATTAAATTGAAAATGCAGGTTGTGCTGTATCTCAGGCATATATATAAGTTGCAATCAGCAACACTAAAAAGCAAAACTGAGTTCCCATAAGGACAAGTTGAAACGGAGTGATAAATTTTGAAATTTCTTATGTGACTCCAGAAATGAGCAATCGGAAAGACTAGCGTACAAAGTTAACTGTTAGGTTTTAGAAACTATCTTTGACAAATATTTTCATAGTTTTTATCATAGCAATTCAGTAGTTTATCTGCATTTGTGGATGTGCTGAAAAATGTTCAAATTATTCAAAATATTGAGAGAATCTTGTTAAGTTAGTTTTAAATTATGAATGTCAAAAGGTTATTAAGAAAATGCTGCTGTCTATACATATTTGAAAGTAATTTAAATGGTCAGAATGTAGAGACTGAATTTTATAGACTAAAATAAATTGTACATAACTTTAAAAAAAAGTTAGTGACAATCACAATTTAAGACACTACCCTAGTCATCAAGAAGAACTCATTTAAGGATCATCAATACTACTCCAAATGTAGCTGCAGTCTAAGGCTGAGAACGTCCATGCTACATATATTATTGTTGTGTGCTGTTAAGTTAACATGTCAAGCTTAGATTCTTTAGACAGTAAATGTGAGAGGAAAAACAAGAGTTAAGCCAATACACTAAATGTGCTGAACCTACTGCCACTGCCAACAAGTCAATTCTAACTCATACCAAACCTTACAGGGCAAAGTAAAACTGCTTCATACAGCTTCTAAAGCTAGAAATCTGTTTGGACATATGTTGCCCCCATCTTTCTCCAAAGGAGCAGTTGGTGGGTTCAAACCACCAACCTTTCAATTAGCAGCCAAGCTCTTAAACCATTTTGCCACTTTGTTATCATTGTTATGACTCTCAAATCAGAATTAACCCACAGCTGACCCTTCAGTGGGATTTCAGAGGCAATAAATCACATAGAGGAGACTGCCCATCTTTCTCCTGCAAAGCAGCTGGTGGATTCAAATCACATGCCTTTGGGTTGGCAGTGAGGCTCCTGACCAGTAGGCCACCAGATCCTTAACTATGTGCAGCATATTTAAGTAATAACAAGAAATTAAAGGTACTAAAATATGTCTAGTTTCCAGGAG
Organism: Elephantulus edwardii; assembly: GCF_000299155.1. Lineage (NCBI taxonomy): Eukaryota > Metazoa > Chordata > Mammalia > Macroscelidea > Macroscelididae > Elephantulus > Elephantulus edwardii. The sequence goes on along the minus strand of NW_006400020.1, from coordinate 605,948 downwards.
TTCCTGGATGGTACAAATGATTACACACTTGACTACTAACAGAAAGGCTGGCAGTTTGAAGCCACCCAAAGGTGCTTCAGAAGAAGGACATGATTCTGAAAAACTGGCCACTGAAAACCGTATGAATGTAACTGTACCCTGCAACATGGGAGCACACGAGTTGGAATCGACACAGAAGATGGTTTAATTAGTTGACTGTTTTGCACAGAAAGGGGTTTTCTGTTTAACCTCTCTCACTACCTTTCTTCTTCAGTCTCTCCCCACTCCCTCTCCCACACTCACAGCAACTGTGGTTCTTTGACACCCAAGTGTTTATCAGGAAGTACACTCAGATATACAATAGCTTTTCTATTTCCACACACATGTGCATGAACATAGATGCGCACACCTCATGAAGTCCTACTCATTCTTCTGTTCAACTCACAGAGGCGGAACAAACCCCTCCTACCCTATGCTGCCCACATATTCAGTTCAGTTCACTGCACACACACTTCCATCATAGCACTCGCCACACCAAGGAATCACTGGAGAAACATTAACATTGGACCTTAGCTTTCCTTTTGCTGTTCTCCCCTCCCCTCTTTTTATTGTGATTGCAATTAAAATTTACAAGGCAAAGTGGTTTTCCACATTTTGCTTTATTACATTAATTACAATGCTCACAGGGAGGTCTTGTGCATAGTCCATAGAAAGGTGCACTGGTAACGCAAAGGCCATGTATTGCTTGGGGTTCAAATTCACTAGCTGCACTGAAAGGGGAAACTGGCAATCTCCTCCTATGCACTTTATAGCCTCTAAAAATCCACAAGAGAGTCAACTATAAGTTGGCAATGATTTTGACTTTTGCTCACAAAGTAGTAACATTATTCCCACTTCTGCTCTGTAATTCTCATTCCCACTAACCCTTTAATCCAAATCCTGTTTTCTGAGCTCTATCTCTGGGCAAATTATACCTTTCTGATTTTATGTCATTCAGTTATTCACTTTCTTACTCACACCAACAAGCACTGTGCCTAACACCTACCTAATGCTAAGAAAAGTACATTAGGCATATGCAGAAAGAAATAAATAAATAATTAGGGAAAATAACGACTTCTGACATTAATTATTTAAAGATATCTGGTCACAAAACTTCCTTATGTCTTTGCATCTGACTACTGTGGAAAATATATTTCTTGAATGCTAAGGAGGCATCTTCCTTTACCTCATAAATGATATTACATACATTATTTAATAAAATGAAAAAGCAAAATTTGTTTCTCCATCAAAAGGACTGGATCAAACACAGTTCTAAACAAGAGAGAATTGCTGCAGTGTTCAAAAGAGCTTCAGTCAAAGACAGCCACTTAGTAAGAACAACTTCAACTGGCCCCTTTCTTTACCCACCTTTTAATGCTCTTTGACAGCAGCTAGGCAAGCGAGGAGCACTTACCAGGTTTGTTTCCTTCCCTCTCATGGCCCAGTTGTCCCTTGGTGTTCAAACCACAGGTATACACTTCCCCATCCTCCAGCAGGAAAACAGAGTGGTTTCCGCCACAGGCAACTTCCTTGACACTTCTATCAGATATGAAGCCACACACCTGTGGCTCTGCCACTATCCCCTGCAGGTTGGTACTGATACCAGGCTGGCCCAGAGACCAATATCCCCAACATAACATTGTTCGTATCCTTCAGGATGTCATGTAGCCTAGAAGAGAGAATTTTAGAAAAAGACAATAAAAAAAAAAAGGATCAGAGAAAAACAAACTTTAAGAAATAAATGTAACCAATTTTAAAATAATTTTTAATCTTCTTCATGTCATTTACATTGCAAAATAAAATATTAATATTGTTGAAAGTAGTTATGTTGTAACACTAATGATAGTTTATGTATGGATAAGTGTTTTTAAAAAGCATTTTTAAATAACTCTTGTTTTTCCAAGTCTTTGAAGTGAATACAGCCAGCTAGATCACATGATTTATGCATATATAATTTGCCCAATTTGCTTAACTGCTATGACGTACACTAATTTATTTCTTCATTTTTAACATTCTGTGAGCTTCGTTTATTTCTCCAACTAATAATTATATAAGTAACATCACTGAGTTTATATTAAACTAGTCATCATGCTAAGCATTTGTATCACCATCTCACTTCATCTTAACACCAGCCAACCCTACCTTGTTGTTTCAGATAGAGGCTTGATTCAGAGAGATTAAGAAGCATGTCTAAGGTCACACCGCAAGAAGAAACAGAACTAGACTTTGGCTCTGACACCAAAGTCCATGCTTGTATCTACAGAACCACACAAACACTCAATTTTCTGTATACACTCCATGTGCAGTGTCCTGAACTCTTAAAAATAAAGCTACCTTCCAGGAGTGAAAACAACTCTCCCACTCGCCATTGGATGGGAGGACATTGCTCATCTTTTGCCCATGGAGCTGATGACAGACTTAAACTGCCAGAGATTCTCCACCCTTGGGTTGGCAGGGCAACTCCTTACAGACTAGGCTACCAAGTACACTCAGTGTGTCCAAAAATACGGTATCAAAAAGCAATGTCCAAGCAAACGTTTGTACATAAATGCTTAGGCTATTAATTTGTATAGGTTTTGTTTCGCTTTTTTCACAACTTCCAATTTTCTGAGCTTTTCCCCACACATTATGTATTCCAATATTGATGGATCTCTGCAGTTGTTTGCCCTTATTTTGAGTCATGCCACATCAGCAAATGACGGTCCCTTCACTGGCTCATAGCTTTACCCCATCCACATCAATAAAGGCGACTGTACTTTGAGGAGGCACCTCTTTCCTATGGTCTTCCAACCCGAGAACCTCATCTTCTGAAATTATCTCAGACAATACTCTGCCACTATCTGTAGCATTTTCAAAGACATATTATTGCAGAAGGGGATGACCAGTCCTGCTTCCTACTCTGTCACTGTCTGGAAGCTCCAATGAAATCTGTCCACTATGGGTGATCATGCTGGTTTAGTGCCTAGCATCACGGCAACATGGAAGACACCACAGCATGACAAAACCACAGCCAGGTGATGGAAACAGACATTCAGTGGACTTAGTCACACTAACCCAAAATGCTAACAATGTAAATGCCCAGCAAGAGGAAAATGGGTAAGCAGACAGTACTGATAAAATAAAATACTACTCATCACGTAAGGTCAGCTCACTGTGTTGGCCAGGAACAGAACTAGACCAACTGTCTGAAAGGCAGCTATGTTCACCATAATAATACCAATGCTGCACATCCCAGCTGATGCCAAGGGAGCATCCCAAGGGAGCTCTGGTGGCTTAGTGGTAAGGATTGTGTTGCCAACCCAGCAGCACATGGTTTGAATCCACCAGCTGCTCCATCGGAGAAAGATGGACAATCTCTCATGTGATTGCCTCTGAAAATCCAATGGAGGGTCAACTATGGGTCAATTTTGAATCGATGGTACACAGCACCGATATCGTCAAGTTAAAGGGTAAGGGGATAGTTATCAGGAATGAGGACTCAATATTAATAAACAGAAAGGTCGAATGTGAAAAAATAAAAAGCAATATATAAGAGATTGATCAGACATTGTGGTTATAAAGCAAAATGTCTATGAATGATCAAGTTAAAAACCCAAAATGATTTGTAAATTTTCAATCAAATAAAAAATGGATTTTTTAAATGAATCATATGAAAAATAAATAAAAGGCCAGGGAGAAGATACAAGAATATGATTGGAATGAACTTAACATAAAGAAAGCGGCATCCTCATGAAACTATTTTTTTTAAAATTTTATTTTAATTGTAATTTTAATAAAACTTTACAGAAAAGTTAATTTTTATTAATTCACTATTGCACATCTCACCCCTCCCTCCCTTCATTTGGTTTTTTGGGTATTTTTTTTTCATATTCATTCATTATTGCACAATTACCTCCCTCCCCTGCCCCCAGTCCTCTTTACAATGTACCTCTTACTCTGGGCTGCTGTTGTACATATAATTCCTAATCATATATTCCCTTTAAACAGTTTTTTCCTTCATCTGTTCCAATGCAGTATTCATTATTTATATCCTCTTTTTCTTCATTTACACCCAAATCCCATGTAAGTCTTGTTTTATAACAGCAGTATTATGCAGTATTTGTCCTTTTGTGTCTGGGATATTTCATTCTGTATAATGTCCTCCAGGGCCACCCATGTTGTATAATATTTTATGAGTTCCTTGTTTTTCAGTGCTGTGTTGTATTCTATTATGTGACTATACCATAGTTTTTCTAACCATTTATTTGTTGATTGGTTCATGTAACTTTGCTGAAAAAGGTAGATTTGCTTCTTAATAAAATTCCTCCAGTGTGTTATTTACTACCTTTGTCTACTTCATACTTCTTCCAAGCTCCCCTTTATCTGAACTTCATCAAATTCAGCTCACTTGTGAACAGGGATGGCACTTGACCACTGCCAAGCCAATAAACCATAAAACAGAATCCACACCAAGCCAATTACGGACCATCAGATATAATGACCCACAAATCCTTCATATGCTTAACAACAACAAATAAACAGTCCACTTCGGTCAAGTCTATTCTCTGTGGTGGTTGAGTTTTTCCATTTAGTTTCCAAAATTATCAATCTTTATAGGTAAAAACCTTTCTCCCACAAAGCAGCTGGTAGATTTGAACCACCAAACCTATTAGCAGTGCAACATGTAACGTACTATGCCGCTAGTTCCTTAACAAGTAATCTTAAATATTGATTTCCAAGGTAAATTCTACCAACGGGAAAGCACACACTAACAAGATGAGCAAAGCATCCAAGTCTTGTTGGCGTGTCTACTTGTCCTCAGACTCATTGCTGTGGAGTACTAACTGACACACAGCTGACCCTGCAGTAGGTTTTCAGAGGCTGTAAATTGCAAGAGAGGAGATTGCATATTTTTCTCCCACAGAGCAGCTGGCAGTTTCTAACCACTCTTCTTTGAGTTGGCAGTGCAATTCCCTACCCACCAAGCTTCTCATTATTAATTTGGCTTCCTGGATCTACTGTTGTTGTTGCTGTGTAACATAAAGTCAGAATCGACTCATAGCTGACTCTCAGCAAGTTTTCAGGCCAGTTAATCGCACAGGAGGAGACTGCTCATCTTTCTCCTGTGAAGCAGCTGGCAGATAAAAGCCACCAGCAACCTGGATCCATTACCTTCTTGTAAACATGATTAGCATGAGTCAGTCTTTGGAAGGTAGCTGATCTTTAGATGCTTTTTTGGTCAAAATTTGTCAGTCTCTCCCCAGTTATGTAGTTTGCTGTTGTTGTGTACCACAGAGTTGGAACTGACCATAGCTGACTCTCCGGTGGGTTTTCTGAGGCAGTTAATTGTATGGGAGGAAACTGCCAATCCTTCCATGGCAGAGCTGCTGGTGGCCTTGAACTGCATGCCTTCAGAACTGCAGTGCAGCTTCTTGCCACTAGGCCACCTGAGCTCCCTAACTTAGCTTTTGGACTCCCAAAATTTGATACCATCCCAGAACACACTTGATTTTGCTTATGTAAAACCTATACTTGAACTAGGAAGCGGTACTCAGAACAGAGCAGGAGAAACACTGCATGGTTCAAAATCAAGAAAGGAGTGTGTCAGGAATGCATCCTGTCTCCATAACTCTTCAATCTATATGCAGAACAGATCATTCCGGAGACTGGCTTTATGAGGAGAAATGTGACATCAGGATTGGAGGAAGATTCATCAACTACCTATGTTATGCAGATGATACAACCTTGCTTGCTGCAACTGAGGAGGACCTGAAGTGCTTGATGTAGAAAAGTCAAGGGCTATAGTCTGCAATATGGACTGAAGTTCAACATCAAGAAGACAAAGATTCTCACCACTGGGCCAACTAGGAGTACCATGATAGATGGACAAGAGATTGAGGTTTTTAACAGTTACAGTTTGATTGGCACCACAATCAACACTCTTGGCACCAGCAGTCAGGAAATCAAAAGAGGAATTTTAGACTGACTTTCTGCAGCAAACACTTCAGGTCTGCCTCAGTTTCAGCAATCAAAGTTGTGTCATCTGCATAATGTAGGTTGTTGATGAATCCTCCTCCAATCCTGATGTCACATTCCTCCTTATAAAGCCCAGCCTCTCAAATAATTGGTTCTGCATACAGACTGAAAAGAGATTGAGATTGAGACAGGATGCATACCTGATACACTCCTTTCTTGATTTTGAACCATGTGGTGTTTCCTTGCTCTGCTCTGAGGACTGTTTCCTGGTCTGGGTATAGAAGCAATCTAGGTCATTATGATACACTGCTCAACCTGCTGTAGACTCTTCTGAAGAGACACTGAATCTCTCCCCTAAAAATCATGTGACTTCTAGGGGACAGATTCAGTTCTCATGGGGAAATCTGGTGGGTCTCACTCAGATTATGAATCTGCTGAGTCTCACTTCAGCAATGTTCAGTAACACTGAGCATTTTGACCCCCTACATTCCTCCTACCCATCTTATCTCACTTTCCATCTCTTCCTTCCTGTAAGGAGCAGAATTTTCTTTCTTTCTTTTTTTCTTTCCTTCCTTCCTTCCTTCCTTCCTTTCTTTCTCTCTAAAACAGTTATGAAAGCTACTGCAAGAGAACACAGGATGGTACTGCAGCTCACTCTAGTTCAGCATTGCTGATAGTCCCCTGAGATGCCCCATGCCACCTTGCCCTAGCCTCTCTGTTTTCTGCCTCTAATTTCTCCATCGCAAAACAAATAAAAATCACTTTTTCTCCTCATCACATCTGGCACTTACCCAAATCCTTGTTCTCACCTATTCCTAATAAAAGATTTGTCATCATCCTAGCCAGGTGTGGGAACCAAAAGGACTAGAGGTGAAATCTCTGATTTATCTCACTAGCTACAAAACCATGGGGGGAAATGTTTAACCACTTCCTGTTTCCTGGTCTCCAAAATAGAGTGAAAAACAATATTGTTGCTGTGAGAGGTAAGGAGAGTATACATGTGGAATGTGCCCAGCACAGTGCCTGCCATATAGTTGTGAATGCCCAGTAAATGTCAGCTCATTGTTGTGGGAGAAGGGTGTGTTTCCATCACCTGGCTGTGGTTTTGTCATGCTGTGGTGTCTTCCATGTTGCCGTGATGCTAGGCGCTAAACCAGCATGATCACCCATAGTGGACAGATTTCATTGGAGCTTCCAGACAGTGACAGAGTAGGAAGCAGGACTGGTCATCCCCTTCTGCAATAATATGTCTTTGAAAATGCTACAGATAGTGGCAGAGTATTGTCTGAGATAATTTCAGAAGATGAGGTTCTCGGGTTGGAAGACCATAGGAAAGAGGTGCCTCCTCAAAGTACAGTCGCCTTTATTGATGTGGATGGGGTAAAGCTATGAGCCACTGAAGGGACCTCCATTTGCTGATGTGGCATGACTCAAAATAAGGGCAAACAACTGCAGAGATCCATCAATATTGGAATACATAATGTGTGGGAAAAAGCTCAGAAAATTGGAAGTTGTGAAAAAAGTGAAACGAAACCTATACAAATTAATAGCCTAAGCATTTATGTACAAACGTTTGCTTGGACATTGCTTTTTGATACCGTATTTTTGGACACACTGAGTGTACTTGGTAGCCTAGTCTGTAAGGAGTTGCCCTGCCAACCCAAGGGTGGAGAATCTCTGGCAGTTTAAGTCTGTCATCAGCTCCATGGGCAAAGGGTGGGCAATCTCCTCCCATGCCATTAACTGCGTCTAAAAACCCACTGGAGGGTCAGCTGTGCATAGGTTCTGACTCTAAGGCACTCAAAACCAACATACTCATTTTAGGGAGCTATAGCAGTGTTCACCATCTCATCTCACCAATGCCTAGTATATCAATATTTATGTGTTCCATTTCTTCCTTAACAATATCTAATTTTCCTACATTCATGGTTCTCACATTCCATGTCCCAATCACCAGTGTCTGCTTACAATTGTTCCTCTTCCTTTGTATTTCCATACTTGAAAACTCAACCTCCTTTGCCTTTTCTGTTATCTACATGCTGTGCCAAGAAATCTGGAGAACAACCACTTGGCCAACTGACTGGAAGAGATAGATATTTGTTCGTATCCCAAAGAAAGGTGACCCAACAGAGTGTGGAAACTACAGAACAATCTCACTGATTTCACATGCAAGCAAGATTTTACTGAAGATTACCCAAAAACGACTGGAACAGCACATCAGCAGAGAACTACCAGAAGTCCAGGCTGGGTTTAGAAGGAGTCGTGGTACTAGCGATATTGTAGCTGATGTTAGATGGATCTTAGCTGAAAGCAGGGAATACCAGAGGAATGTCTATCTGTGTTTCATTGACTATGCAAAGGCATTTGACTGTGTGGATCATAACAAACTATGGCTGACTCTGAGAAGAATGGGAATCCCAGAACACTTGACTGTTCTAATGTGAAACCTATACTTGGACCAGGAGGCAGTCGTTAGAACAGAGCAAGGAAAAAAAATAAAAAAAATAAATAAATAAAAATAAAAAAAATTTAAAAAAAAATAACAGAGCAAGGGAACACTGTATGGTTCAAAACTGGGAAGGGCATACACCAGGGATGCATCCTATCTCCACACCTTTTCAACCTATATGCAGAGAAGATTATCCAAGAGGCTGGGCTCTATGAGGAGAAATGTGGGGTCAAGACTGGTGGACGATTTATCAACAATCTGCGTTATGCAGATGACACAACCCTGCTTGCTGAAAATGAAGAGGACCTGAAGCACCTGCTGCAGAGTGTCAAGGACTGCAGCCTACAATATGGATTGAGGCTCAATGTCAAGAAGACAAAGATTCTCACCACTGGACCAATTGGCAGCATCAGGATGGATGGTGAAGGGATTGAGATTGTACACAGCTTTAGTTTGCTTGGCTCCACAGTCAACAGTCTTGGCACCAGTGGCCAGAAAATTAAAAGGCGCATTGCCATGGGAAAGTCTGCTGTTAGCGACCTCTCCAAAGTACTGAAGAGCAATGGTGTCTCTCTGGAGACTAAGGTGCGTCTGATACAGGCCATGGTCTTTGCTATCACTTGTTATGCATCAGAGGGTTGGACAATGACCAAGGAGGATAGAAGGAGAATTGATGCTTTTGAGCTTAGGTGCTGGAGAAGAGTATTGAGAATACCATGGAGTGCTAGGAAAATAAACAGATTTGTCCTGGAAAGGGTTAAACCGGGTGGCTCCTTGGAGGCAAGGATTCTGAGGCTCTGTCTAACATACTTTGGACATGTTGTGAGGCGAGACCGGTCCTTGGAGAAGGACATCATGCTTGGGAGGGTGGAGGAACAGGGCAGGAGGGGAAGGCCCTCTATGAGGTGGATAGATTCAGTGACTGGTAGATTCAGTGACTGGGATAATTGGGATGGGAGTGTCAGAGACAGTGCGATTGGCACAGGACAGAGCAGAGTTTAGGGCTGTTGTACATAGGGTCGCTATGAGTCGCAGGCGACTCGACGGCACATAACAACAACAACAAAGCAGTGTTATGATAGGGAGCTGCACTGCCAATCTGCATGGGGCTCAACAACACTAACTTTTCTGCTGGAGAGAGATAAGCAATCTTCTCCTTTGCAATTTACTACTTCTTGAAAACTGCTGGAGGGTCAGCTATAGGTCAGTTCTGTCTCAGTGGTACACAACAACATACACATTCTTAGGTTTAACACTCACCCACAAATCTAAACGTTAGAGTTTTGTACCCACTTAGAAGCATCTCATAAAAAAGACTAGCAATCTGCTTCTGTAAGATTACTCGCTCACTTTCTCATGACCTTCCAGCAGGTTTACACAGGAGGCTGTGAATTTCCACAGCAGGAAATTGACCACCTTGTTCCCTGAGAAGCACTGGTGGATTCGAACCACCAGAGAGGTGTCAAATTTGGGTTAGCAACTCACTGTGAATCAGAGCTCCCCCTCTGATTACAGCCAAGAAATTCTACTGTGCAGTTTCATTCCCGGAGCACAAGTGCACCATGAGAATCAACTTGAGAGTAAGTGGTTCAGTTCTCACTGATTTAGAGTCACTGTGTAAGCCGACACCAACAGAGGAGTACCTTTAAGAGAGCACTCAGCAGGAACAAGGACCCCAAAATAGGACAGGGCGTGTGATTCCTTTCTTTTCACTACAATTCAATTTGCACTGGTTGTGTTCTGTCAAATCTGCACGACAGCAGAGGGGCAATAACACCATCTGTCCTAACATCCGTGAAGGGTATTTAAGGTTGCTAGGAAAAAAGGGTTTTGCCTGTATTTTCTTCCAATATCTGGGAAATGCAAGGTGGTAAATGAAGTTCTTTTAACAGCCCTCCTAACACGTGACTGCTAAAAAGTAAGCTGCAATCCTAAAACTTTGCCCCTTTCATAATTGGACTATGTGCAAAGCAGTCTAACAATCGAACCCTATTCCTCTGGATGTCACAGAAACCTAAATAGCATCCAGGTAGAACTTTTAATCTCATTTAAAACAGGGTTAAGCTTTCTTTCAAATGAGCTTAGATATCATTATCTACATAGTGAACAGTGAACAACTGAAATGAGAAACAGGAAACTTAGTTTTCTTCACTTTCAATTTCGAATTTTAACATAAGTAGCCATGGATGGTTAGTGGCTATTTTACTGCATGATACATTTAGGAGGTGCAGAGAGGAACACACTCATGAAAATAGATACAAAGAAACATGTTCAAGACTGTCTGTTAACATTCAGCTACAGTGACACTTTGGAGTTCAATGATTTTTAAAAAATTTATTTTGGTTCACATTGGAGTTAATTGATTTTCCATTATCATCAAAAATGCTGCTGTGTTTTAGGGGTGAATTACAGTTTCATTATTCACTTTTCCCACTGAGGGACAAGGTGGCGTTAAGCACTGGGTTCCTAATTCAGACTGTTCATCTAAATCCTCCAAGACACTCCAGGAGAGAGAGATGAGGTAATCGGCCTCTGTCAAGACTTGCAGACTCAGAAACTCTGTGGTACTGTTCTACTCTATCCTCCAGGATTGGTATGAGTCAGAATAAACTCAATAGTAATGGGTTAGTGACGGACAGGTGAGTCATTTTTGTCTTTTCTATTTCCAACAATACCGCAATGAACATTCTTGTACATAGTGCACACTGCTTTAACTTGGTGGTGTAGTCTGTAGCACACAGTGCTGCTAGCCGAAAGGGGGTGAGTTCCTGGCAGTTCCAACTCAGCAATGACTCAGAGGGAGAAAGATGAGTGATCTCCTCTCATTAAATTTACAGCCTTGGAAACCTGAGAGACGGTCCCACAGTCTGGATGACTCAACAGCCGTGGGTTTGCTTTTGTTGGTTTGGTTTTTTTAATGTGAATACCTAACCCTGAGAGTCAGCAAGGTTGAGTCACTTATCCAAAGATTATGGAAGGAAGTAGCCAAAATAGAAACTTACTTTGTAAATATCAAAAGTAGGATTCAAGTCCAGTCCATTAGACTCACAAGTTCATGTGTGTGTAGATGTATGTGTGTGTGGGTGTGGGGTTGGGGGGGGGTATGTGTGTGTACATGTGCGTGTGCATGTGCTCCTCTCAAAGTGAGGAGGAATACATGTCTTACAATGATGGATGGTCAGGGGCAGGTAAACTTTGAGTCCTTTGTAAATAAATGGAATGGACAAATCAGGGCAACTAAACAGAGAAGAACATCATGAAACAGAGCCATGCCACACATTTCTAATTCGGAAAATAAAAGTTTAAAGATATTGAATAAGTGAGGTCATGCTGGGAAAATAATCATGGTCATGTTTACAAGGAACTTGGAATTTATGTTAGTCAAAGAAAGTGTGAGCAAAGCAATCTGAACAGAGTGAACCAGATGATTCTGTCTACATAGACACACTCGCCCCTGCAACCAGTAAATATTTCTAAATGTAATTTATTCCCCAAAGGAGCAATAGCGTTCAGTTATTAAAGGGATCTTCTTATTAAAGAGGTCTTAAAAGTCCATTTGCTCCTACCTCTAGAAGAATAATAACAAAGTGAAAATCTCTCTCTCTCACTGTGGTCAAGTTGGTTCCTACTTATACGATCCTGCATCAAGTTTCTAAGCCTATAAATCAAAATACCCTGAGGGGACTCCCTATCTTGCTCCTGTAGAGCCTCTGGTTTGAGGTTAGCACTGCAAATGGCTATGAATATGCCACCGGAGCTCCCTAATTGAAAACAATAGGTTTGGGGGTTTTTTTTCCTATTTTATTTTAATAATTTTAATGAACACTTACAGAGATTTTGGATTTCCATTCATTCATTGCTGCATTTTTCTCCCTGCCCAGTCCTCCCTCCTGCCGCCCCCCTCCCCCGGCCCCAGTTTGCTCCTCTCTTTGAAAAGTAAAAGAAAAAAATCTTTCTTTGATATACAATCCCCCTGCACCTCGCCCACCGCCCCCAGTACACTCCACTATGCAACCTTAATTGTGGACTCTCGTGATAACCATAATACCCTATCATACATCACTTTTAAATTATTCTTTCCCTCATCTGTTTCAATGCAGTATACGCAATTTATCCAGTTTTTCTCAGTCTTACCCTAACCCTGATATCAGTCCCATCTTCCCACTAAAAAAAGGCAAGAGAATTCCCTCCTTCTCTATTCCCCTAAAATTTGCTTTGTTGTTGTTGCTGATTGCCATTGAGTCAAGCACAACTCATAACAACCCTATGAACCAAAGGCCTGAAGCCTTTCTATAACTATTGTCATTTATCAAAGTTCATAGAGTTTCTAGGGGCATGTTGCTTAGGAAGTAGATGGCACTCCTGCTTCCAAACCTCTCTTAAACTGGGAGCTCCATCAAACATTGTCCACCCTGGGTAACCATTAGGGCATTTGACACCCCAATGGCACAAGGTTCAACATCACAGCAACTCCAGGTTACCTCAGTACAGCGTATTGACAAAAGAATGCAGTACCACTTAGAAGAATATTCTTCCAAAACATAATAACAACTGACTTTTAAATACAAAGGCCCTCCCTAAGGTCTGTGGACAAGAGGCTTAAATAAAACCAACCAATATAGTATGTTGTTATTACGTGCCATTGAATTGCCTGCGATGTATAAAGACCGACCCTATGTACAGCAGCTCTGAACCCTGCAAGTTCCTTTTCTTTGCAAAATATAGAAAAACAAGGTTGTCTGCTGTAGAGCCAAGAAGCCACCTCTTTTCAATCATCAAGGAAAATCACACACCTACTTCTCAGTATCCTAGAAGGAAATTAGCAGAACTTCAGGTCAGGTGCCATAAAGATATTAGAAATCTAGGACTTCATCTTGAAATCCTTGGGTGGCACCAAAAAGGAAACACTCAACTCCAAGAAGAGGGTTATTCAGACTCACTCAGAGGCAGGTACTTCAAAAGGCAGGTCTGACGATCTGCTTCCAAAAGTTCACCTCTAAACCCCCATAGTTTTACTCTACACACACAATGTATTTATTGCTATGAGTCAGATTTGACTAGTATATAACAATTTTATCTTGAAAACATAAATATTATGTTGTACCACTTAGCTACTGAAAGGGTCTGATCCCTTTCTGTTTGCAAACTCTTTAGCCCAATGTCTGTCATATTTTGTTCTGATGCTTATTCACTATTAAAGCTTTTCTTTCTCTTTTTATATTTGTACATATGTTATGTAGGTTGGGAGTAGATTTTGGGTTTTGTAACTTTTTCTCCAATATCACTCAGCAAGAAGCTTAAATTCCTAACCTCATTTTAATGGCAGCTGAGACCTTCAGAGGTCCCTTGGGAAGTAAGTGGTTGAAGCAGGACCAGAAACCAGGTCTCCTGCCTCCTGGGATCACCTTGTTCTCCTCCCTCAAAACATAGCTAAAGGAAGGTATTAGAATTTTTAAAAGTTCCTATCTACCCAGCAGCTTTTAATAGATTGAGTCCTTTGCATATATTACCTTGTTTAATCTTTGTGTCAATTTTGTGAGTCAGATATTATCGCTATTGACAAGGGGAGTAAATGGGTTCAGAGAAATTAAGTAACTCACCACAGGTCAGATACTTGACATTGGAACTAGAGGCCAGGAGTATTGCAGCTCACCTTACAGATCTGAAAGGTAAGGAAATAACAAATAACATTAATAAAGGATTTGGCAAAGTACTTTCACATCACTGAAAAAAGAGACAGAAACAAACTTGTAAGAAGAAGAATATCTTGAAATTATTCAAGTTTGAATATTCATCCAAACACTATCACAAAGATGGAAGATGGTTAAATACTAACAAAATACTCTCTATCCAAACAGATGTCACTTCTGCAAGTGTAGGCATAGATAGCACTTCATAAAATTCTTGCATTTGACAGGGAGGAGTAAAAATGAAATTATTTTTCAATATTTAATTTTCATTTACAAAGATGGATTGTTATGTTGTTGTTGTTGTTGTTGTTATGTGCCGTCGAGTACAAAGATGGATAGTTCTGAAAAATTATTTTTAATATGTTCCTTCTTTTTTCCATGTACTACACACATTATAGTCAATTTGCCACAATATTAATATTTCCTCCTTCTCCTCCTTAACATTACAGGATATTTGCTGCAGAAGGAGGAGAGACTAGGGCATCTTTGTTGGTAAGTGAGGTCAAGTCAATTCCAATTCAGAGCAACCCCACAGCCTCCCAAATGGAAAAAAAAAGAACCTTGAATAATTTAAAAATATTATCACACTTTATTCCTTTCTTCTTATTGAGAGAATCCAAATTTAATGTGTAGCATATCACTTTTATTTCCAAAGCTATGTGTATCTGGTCTCCAGTAGGGCCTACTCTCATTATGTACACACAAAAAATTATTAATTGGTTATACAAATCTCCCCCCACTTCTAAAAGGAAAAAAAAAAATCACCCAAGCAAGCCCACTGCTCTCAAGTCCATTCTACCTTACCTTACCTAACTAATTTAAATTTGTTCCTTAGAATGCAATGCTATAAATAATGGACTTAAACCACACTGTTTGGAGCATTTTTGAATCCCGGTTTCTTAAAAAATAAAACCCAAAACAAAACAAAATCCAATTACTTAATAAAAAAGTAGGGCTGAATGTGGATAAATGTTGGAGTGGGTTGTTGGTTTTGGTGTGGTTGGGTTGGTTTTTTTTGGGGGGTGGGTGGGTTTCAGTCAAAGGAGGAGTTTTGCCAGAGGATTCTACCCTGTCGCCTAGATTCCAGCTAATGCTATTTCCCAAAGGTTCTTAGGCGCCTTCTTTACAGGGTCAGACAGTGATATAGAAGATGTGATTCATCTATTTTGCTTTTCAAAAGAGAACTTAAAATATACTATTCCTCCTCTCTGATTTATAATACCACCACTCCCGCCCTCAGGGTAAAGGAAAGTACAAAAGCTGCACAGTAATCTACCTACTAAAATATGACACATCCTCTCTCTGCAGCGTCACCGGATTTTAAAAGGCTGCTAATCCTGATTTTAAACTTTTTTCTCCCCAGTGGTGAGTTAAAAATCGGGCCACTCGATGTCACCAAATCGTAAAATGGAAGGTTAAAGAAATATCTTCCTATGTGGAAGGGGCCAGACCAAAATACTAAAATGGAAGAGAGCTCTTAAATTGTAGTTCTCAAAGCATTCCATGCGTGGTGAAAGCCAGCAAAAGCACAGAGGGTTTACACTATGAATTAGGGTACTCCCTAAACCTAAACCGAGCTGATCTCTTAACAAGAAAACAGAAACAGTGTTACACCAAAAGCAAAGTAGAAAAATACACACACAATACACACACACACACACACACACACACACACACACACACACACACACACACACCCCCAATGGACAGTTGTCCTAGGTACTGTCTCTACAGCACTCTGGCTCCCTCGTTCCGGGTTACACACGCTCTTCTCTCTAGTCCTGGTTGGCCTTCTCCATACAGTGACAAATGACTCAATGTCCCACCTGCCTTCAAACGTCCAAGCCCCTGACAACCCCGGAGCCCATCCGCGCACTTGCGTGCGTGCACACACACACATCCTCTCCTTCGCCCCGACCCCGCCCAGGAGGCGGCCCCCAGTGGAGACCAGCCCGGCGAGGCCTCCGCGAGGTGGGTGGTGCCCCGCGCCGCAGCCCTTACCGGTGCTGTCATCGCGGACGCCAACCCCACGTCCCCAGCGCAAACTCCAGGGGTGGCGGCTCAGCTCCCCCAGACCCCGAGTGCCCGGCCCCCGCGCTACACGCCAATGTGCACCCCGAAGGTGTCATCTCCCAGTTCCTCGCGGATCCCCGGAATTTAAATGGGGGCGGGTTAGAAGAAAGAGGAGGGTCCTTTTTTTTTTTTTTTTTTCACTTTCTGCGTCGTAATTTCTCCTGATCTACAGGCACGCGAGTCGGAGCAAAGGGGGGCTCCCATTTTTCAGGCTACTCAAGGCCTTTCCCAGCGCGGGGTGGGGCAATGTTTGGAAATTGGGCGAGCCCCCAGGAACGCTGAGGAAGCAGGCGGGAGGCCCGAGAGGCACCCCAGGTGCGCCCCGTTCTCGTCACAACCCCGCTGCCCGCGCCTTGCACGCTGCAGGGGCTGCTGGCGCCGAACCCTGATGCCCCTCGCGCCAGGCCCACAGCCCAAGGGGTCTCCCCAAGTCCTCGCACAAGGCGCCCCGCAGCCGCCGCCGCCGCCCCTCGGGAGCCGCGCGCTGACAGCCATACCCAGGAGAACGCGGCGGCTGCAGCTCCGCGGGCCCCTTCTCTTCGGACCTCTGGGCCCCGATCCACGTACCTTGGCCTCCGCCGCCCCACCTAAACGCCGCTCGGGATCCCGAAGGTGCCAGCCCCTCCGGCCCGGCTTGGGGTTTCTCGGTTTTCGGCGTCACAATAATAAGGAAGTTTCCCCGCAAGCCTGCGGGCGGCTGAATGCACGGGGTGAGTGACTCCTCCGCTAGCCAATGGACGTTATTCTGGTGTTAGTTCTCACCAATAGCGACAGCGGCGAAGCTTTCTGGAGGAGGGGCTACGAGATCCGCGGGTAAGGGGCGTGGAGAGGCCCAGGCTCAGGAGCGGGGCAGGGGCGCCGCGAGGTGACAAGACCTGCAGGCGAGGGGACTGGGACTCCGACTTGTGTCAGCCGAGATCGAACAAGGCAGAAGGCCGAGTCTCGGCGCTGGAATTCGAATGCTTTTTTTTTCTCCCACTGGCATGGAAGCAAGTGGATCAACGATTTTATTTCCCCCCAGATTCTTGGCTCCGTTCTTATTATTTCCAAAGAGGTGACCAAAACCCTTGAGCACAGTGTAGAGAGGGTGACAACTGAAGTTGGGTTATAAGCGTTGTATTTCATGATGGAGGATATATCATTCGCCTGCGGGAGGACGGTGCAAAGCACCAAGCCGAAATGCAGAGCTGCCAGCTGGAGAGACGGAAAGGTGGTTGATGTACCCATCGCGTGATCAGGGTTCTTTAGGAGAGTTGGAAGCCCCAAAGAAGAGGAAAGGATGGAGATTGGAGGGCGGTAGCCGGGGAAACACGAAAATAAGAATCCGTGAGCTTGCGATCTTAAATCTTCTAATCTGAAGGATGATCTGGGACCTAAAACCCAGCAATGTGGATAAAGAAGTTTGCCCTCCCCACTCTCACCGGCCCTGAGTCTCTAGAGCTTCCTCCTCCTCAAGGTCACGAAGCGCATTCAGACTTCCCTTGGCCACCAGATCAAGGGAAGCGCATTCAGACTACGTGAACCACAGAGAGTCTTTTGAAGAGCCCGTTCTCAGAAAGGCAACTGCAGGCATCTGCCCCCTTTAACTTAACTCTGAAATGCCCAGCCCTCTGAGGAGGTTTTGCTTTAACACAAAATGCTGCTTCTTGTGGAAGAATTTCTGTAATCAGAATTTCAAGTATCTGAATCACCCCAGGTCAGCAATCATCTGCTCTGAGAAATGAACACATTGATCTAGGGCGGGAGATGGGGCGTGGGGACGGGGTGAGGGCCGAAGTCTTGGGAAGTGATGCATACTGATGATGAGGCAATGCCCACTAGCATATGAAACCATAGTGAAATAGGCCTAAAGTGATATAAGAAAACCATACAAAACTTTGAAATTTGAATCACACTGAACATCTTTTAGAAACACTGAGGAAGGAAGAGACTATTTCCTTATGTTCCAAATATGTGTCAGTTTCCCCAAAATTCATGCTGGAAAGATAGCCCTAATTTAGAGATTAACAACTTCATCTTACTTGGATCCCCAACCAACACAACATGGCACCGGCACTCAAGAGATCAAGAGACATTCACTGGGAAAGTCTACAGTCAGGGACCTCTCTAAATTATTGAGGACCAATAATGTTTGAGGATAAAGTGAACCAGATTCAGGCCATGGTCATTTCAACCACTTGGTATGCATCTGGGAGCCAGACAATGAATAAGGGTGACAGAAGAAGAATTGATGCCTTGGAGCTCTGGTATTAGAGAAGAGAACTGAGTATCTTATGAACTACAAAAAGAATAAACAGATAAGTCTTGAAGACGTGCAGCCAGAGTGTTTCCTGGAGGCAAAAAATGCTTAAGCTTCATCTCACATACTTTGGGCATGTTGTAAGTGTGGCTAACCCTCAGAGAGGGACATCATGCTTAGAAAGGTTGATGAAAAAGAGGAAAATCCTCGGACAGATGGACTGACACAGTAACTGCAGCAATGTTGCTGTTGTTATTGTCATTGTGTACCATCAAATCAGAACCAGCCCATTGCTGAGCCCATTGAAAACCCCTCTGGTGGGTTTTCAGAAGCAGTAAATTGCAAGGTAGGATGCTGCTCATCTTTCTCAGCTGTTGGATTCAAACTTCATGCATTGTGATCATAGCACAGCTTCTCTAACTGCAGCAATGGGCTCAAGTATGTCAGAGATTGTGAGGATGGCACAGTAAAGGACAGAGTTCAGACCTGTTGTTCATAGGGCCACTATGGATTATACTTGATTCAATGGCATCCCACACCACCACCACCAATTTGACTTAATATTATCAAAGAGCCCTTGTGGTGTAAAGTGTAGCATGTTTGAGCTACTAAAGTACTGATATTGTTGATGATGATGTTAGGTGCCCTTGAGTTGACTAAGAAGGATCATCCATAAAATCCTCCAGTTGAGCCCTCTATTGCTGTCAGTGTATCAGTCCATATCACTGAGGGTTAGCTTCTTCTGCTTACTCTCTACTTTTCCAAACATAATGCTTTTTTTCAAGGAATCTCCTTGCAACATGCCCAAAGCACATGAGATGGAGTTTCACCCTCCATACCTCATTGCACTTCCTTCAAGACAAGTTTGTTTGGGATTTTTGGCAATTCTTGCCAATGCCACAATTCAAAGACATCAGTTCTTCTGCTAACTAAAAGTTCAGCTGAACTCAACTCATTACCATGGAGTCAGAACAAACTCACTACTGACCCTCCAGTGAGTTTCAAAGGTTTTAAATCACAAGGGAGGAGATTTCCAGTCTTCCTCCCATGGAGACACTGGTGAATTCAAATCATGAGAGGTCTGATAATGGGATCATTCTCTGGACGAGGCCACTAAAGATCCCAACTAACAGGTTGGCCAGTTTCAATCCCGTTTAACCTCAATGAGCATAAGAGTCATAGCTTTGGCAATAGGAAGGAAAGTTGCCATGAACCAGAAGTTTTTATCTTTCTTCCCCCTCCCCCCGCCTTGTTTTTAGTATCTCCAAAGTGAGGTGAAGGCATAGCCAAAGAAGAGTCATGGCAGGAAAAGGAGTACTTGAAAAGGAGAAACTGAGATTTTTATAATCAATGTTTGGTTCAATACAAAAGCTGAAGTTTTTCATATTAATTTCCATCTTAAGAGAAGGATTGGTAATCAAAATCTCAGGTATGATAGATAGAAGAAATGAGAATTGATGTCTAAATTACAAACTACGGTACTGTAAATTTTATTGCCAAGTGAACAGTCAAAACCATGGGAATTTACTCATATAGAATAACCAGTGAAGATACATAGAGTACTTCATTTTAAATGAACCAATGTAAAATGGTGCTTTCCTCAGCAAGTAGCTCCTCTCTTTACCAAAATGGTTTAAAATGGCCCCAGTAACAATAAGTCATAACATCCACTGCTAATACGTAGATTCTAACTCACAGCATACCTGCAGGATAGAGTACAACCAGTCCATAGTGTTTTCAAAGCTCTAACATAAAAGGTATTCTATGTCAAAATAGGCAGAAAAAAATACGTCACCATTAAAGAGGCCACCAGCTGTTCCACAGGATAAGGATGAGCAATCTCCTCCCGTGTGATTAACTGCCTCTGAAAACCCCGTGGAGGATTAGCTATGTCAGTTCTGACTTGATGGTACACAACAGCAACAACCACTATAATGTGTCAGAGACTCTTTGGGTGAAGACATAAAATAGTGGAAATCCTTCTATAAGTAGCAGTATAATTACTATGACTACTAGGGAGTGTTGGTAGCCTAGTGATAAGAAGCTGTGCTACCATCTCAGAGGCGCGTAGTTCAAATCCATCACCTGCTCCATGGGAGAAGTATGGGCAATTTCCTCCCCTGTGATTAACTGCCTCTAAAAACTTGCTGGGGGATCAACTATGGGTCACTTCCAAGTTGACAGTACACAGCAACACAAAAGCAGACTGCCATATCTTTCCCGTGGAGTTGCTGATGGGTATGAACCACTGACCTTTGTGTCAGCCATTGAGCATTTTAAGCACTGTGCCTCTCATGTTCATTGTCATTATAGCACATATTTAAACTGGTTAAAAGGTAATTGTTTACTTATTTCCCTTTCCTCTCTATATTCTTGAACTTGCAAGGAGTATGGTTGTTGTGGTGGTGGTGGTAGTTAATATACCATCAAATCGCCTGTGACTCATAGCGTAACAGTTCTGAACCCTGCCCTGTACTGAGCCAATCTCACTGACTCTGACACACCTATCTCCATTACCCCAGTAACTGTGTCAATCCATCTCAACCAGGGTCTTCCTCTCTTGCACTTGCCCCTCCACCATTCCCAGCATGATGTACTTCTCCAAGGACCATTCCCTCCTGGCAACATGCCCAAAGTATGTCAGACAGAGCTTCAAAATCCTTGCCTCTAAGGAGCAACAAGGTTTCTCTCTCTCTAGGACCCACCTGTTTACTCTCTTGCCAGCCCATGGTGTGTTCAGTGCTCTTCTCCAGCACCACAACTAAAAGGTATCGATTCTTCTGCTTTCTCCCTTAGTCATTGTCTAACTCTGTGATGCATAGCAAATCATTGTGAAGACCATGGCTTGGATCAGACACACCTTAGTCTCTAGATTGACATAATTGCTCTTCAGCATTCTGGAAAGGTCTCTGACAGCAGATTTTCCTAATGCAATTTGTCTTTTGATTTCCTAACTGCTGAGGCCAAGGGTGTTGACTGTGTTGACAACCTCAATCTCCTCCATCTATCCTTGTGTTGCCAATTGGCCCAGTAGTGAGAATCTTTGTCTTCTTGATGTTGAGTTTCAATTCATTTTGAAAACTATAGTTCTTGACCTCCTGTAGCAAATGCTTCAGGTCCTCTTCCATTTTAGCAAGAAAGGTTGTATCATCTGTATAACATAAGCTA
Source organism: Elephantulus edwardii (assembly GCF_000299155.1). Taxonomy (NCBI): domain Eukaryota; kingdom Metazoa; phylum Chordata; class Mammalia; order Macroscelidea; family Macroscelididae; genus Elephantulus; species Elephantulus edwardii. The sequence continues at coordinate 584,356 of NW_006400020.1, read as the reverse complement.
TTGATGAGGCTTCCTTCAATTCTGATGCCACATTCCTCCTCATAAAGTGTAGCCTCCCGAATCTGTTCTGCATCTAGATTGAAAAGTTACAGAGAGGACACATCCCTGACTCTTTTTCTGACTTTGAACGATGCAGTGTTTCCTTGTTCTGATAACCAATGGCTGGCACTTCAAATCCACAAGTTGGGCATATCTGACTGTATGTTTCCATAGTAGTTAACAGCCTTGGAAACACTATGTGGCATTTTTACTCTGTTCTATGTTGTCACTCCACCTTGAAGTCTACTGATGACAGTGGGTTTGGGTTGGGACTTTTTCCATTTCTTTTTTATCATCTATACGACTGTGGCATTGGGCTCAAGTGTGTCAAAGATTATGAGGATGACATGGGATATGACAGGGCTCAGATCTGTTGTTCATAGGGTTACTATGAGTCATAGTCAACTTAGCGGCACCTAACAACAACAACAACATGTTCTGTATAAAATATATGTTGAGCATTCAAAATGCCAGACACTGGAGTCCATTGATGAGAAAAAGTATACTTCCTGTCACTGGGATCTATTGATGAGAAAAAGTATACTCTTTTGCTATGAGGTTTATAAATTAGTCAAGGAGGGATACAATAACCAAATAATTATTATAAACCCAATTCTCAATACCCTTAGTACCAGAAATTAAGAGATATATTGTATTGGACAAGTCCACTGTCAGAAATGTCTCCAAAATCCTGAAGAGCAATGATGTCAGTTTGAAGACTAAGGTACACCTGATTCAGGTCAAGGTCTTCTCAAACACCTGCTACACATAAGAAACCTGGACAATGAATAAGGATGACACAGAAGAAGTGCAGCTGGAGTGCTCCTTAGAGGCAAAGATGGTGAAGCTTCATCTTTCATACTTTGGACATGTAGCTAGGCAAAGCTATTATTCCTTGTAAAGGGACATCATGATTAGAAAGTTGGAAGGTCAGTGAAGGAGAGGAAAACCCCCAATGAGATGGATTGACACGGTGACTTCAGCAATGGTGTCTAGTATGTCAGAGATGATGAGGATGGCACTGGATAGGACAGGGTTCAGTTCAGCTCTTCACTGTTCATAGGTTGACTATGGGTTGTACTCAACAGCACCTAACAACAACAACCACCGAGATGCCTTTAATTTTTAGAAAAATGTGTTTAAAATAAAAGATTTAATAAATTCTAGCTATAATCTACTAGTTGGTGGTGGTTCAGTTTTAGAATTCTTACTTCCCATACATGAGATCTAAATGAAATTCCTGACCAATGCACTTCATGCACAATCATCATGGTGGACATACGATGCTGAGTGGCTTTCAGTGAGCTTGTAGAGTAAGATTCAGTAGGAGGAAAACCTTAGCTTTACACTTGTGAAAATTAGCCAGTGACAACTCTATGAATCACAGTAAAACTCCATTGAATCTGCAGCTGATAATGATGATCCAGGCAGCATTTCATACTATTCTGGCAACTAGTCATAACAGTCATAACCTTTGCCAGGTGGAAGGGATCAGATGAGTTAGAACCATCACATCATGGATGAACAATCCCCCAAAGACAAAGGGATAAGGCTTCTAAGGCTTCTGCCTGGCCTTCCAAGTGAACATGTACATAGTGCTCTTTGCCCCACCCTCACTTCTTAAAGTGTTGATGACTATTTTGACTTGAATGAAACACATTACCAAGTAAGTAGAAAAAGTGCTTAATGATGGTTGTTTTTATTCCTTCTTTGTATTTGAATAACTCACCCTGCAGAAAAACATACATTTGGTGATCTTGAAAAGAGGCAGACAAGCAACTGATATATCAAAACTGGAATTAAAAGCAGATCAGGGCGGGGGGAGGGCTGGGCGGGGAGAGAAGTGCAGCAATGTATGAATGGAAATCCAAAATCTCTGTAAATGCTCATTAAAATTATTTTTAAAAAATTACTACATAATAACATAGGAGGGATTGGAGAGCATTATGGGAGTGAACTAATGCAGTCCATGAAGGACAAATACTGCATAAGACCATTATTGTAGAAATAGAAAGATAACTGATAAAATGTGTATGAAGATTCAAGAGGGGGAGGGTGAGAGCAGAGGAATGAGGATGTGGAGGGGGCAAACAATAGGGATACACCATTTGGTGGGTGAAGGGATAGAGAAGTAAAGGAAATGGGAAGGATCTGTCAGGGATCTGGAAAGATAGGGTAATGGTAGGTATAGTTCAACGGTGATTAATTTTACAAAACAATGAACGGGAATGATTGCATGAAACACAATGTGTATGAAGGATAGTGTGTTACACAGTGTACACAAACTTTGTATGCAGACCCGTATAATAAAATTGTATTAGAAAAATAAAAAAAAAGCAGATCAGCTATTAAATCCTGTCTCACAGGTAAACTTATTTTTTCTCCAACAAAAGACACGTAAAAAAATTTTTTTTTGTTTTCTTGCCTTTTTTTTTTTTTGGTTGGGGTTGTTTTTTTTTTTCTTTTCTTTTATTTTTTTTTGAAGAGTGAGTTTCTTCATCTCTGGTGGCCTAGTGGTAAAAAGCTGTGCTGAAATCCCAGAAGCATGCAGTTCAAATCCACCAGCTGATCCACAGGAGAAGGATGGGTAATTTCCTCCCATGCAACTATTGCCTCTTATAACTTGATGGGGAGTCAGCTAAGGGTTGGTTCCAACTCAATGATACTCAACAGCAGAAGGAGAAAGGACTTATTATTTATGAGATAAAGTCTGTGGACCCTATACAGCCGCATGATGACCAATTTGTTTCTTTTATCCATGCTTCTAGTCTCTCTCAAAAGTCTTAATTTTGCCTGTCAATCATCAAAGGAAGAACAACAGATTGCTCTTCTTTTAAAATTATAGTGGATAACATACTTGAGTCTGCTTCCCTTATTCCATTGACTTTTGAAATCTTAGAGCAACATGTATTCCTAAACTTAAAACATATGTGTTTTGATAAGTAACTGCCTTTCAAAGTTTATTTTAATTTTGCTATGCCATTTCCCCTCTGTACTCATTTTCTTACTTTAAAGAAACTTATATAAAAATCATAAAAACTGTATGACTAGTGTGGGGCAGCAGGAATCTAACTCCATAGGGAGAGCTTTGGTGGCCTCATAGCAAGAAGCTACGCTGCAATCCCAGAGGTAAGCAGTTGGAGTCCACCAGCAGCTTCGTGGGAGAAGGATGGGCAATCTCCTCCTGTGTGATTAACTGCCTCTGAAAACACACTGGAGGATCAGCTATGGGTTGGTTTCAATTCAATGGTACACAACAACAACTATCACAAGGGTAAACAGTCCCCAGCCACAGAACAAAACAGATTCCTATGATGTTAGACATGCCTCCAAGCTTCCCACTTCTGTCAATTCTAACAGCAGCCATCTCTCCCTGGGCTCTCTAGTGGGTGTGTTAATTTGTTGCAATGTCCACCCAGAACTCACAAATCAAACTCACAATTATGTGGCTGATTAGGGAAGTTAACAGATTGGAATTGAGGGCAGAAAAAGGATACAATCTTTCTTCAATGAAGACAGATTCTCAGACATGTTCACAGGCCCTTTGACCTCAAGCCTCTCTACTCTGGGTCAGGACTGCATACCTATTTTAGTCCTACCAATTATGACACCTTCTCTCTAGTATGTCCATTAGCTTGGGCAAAGACCCTCGGCTCTGACTCTGTGGGCAGCAGTTCTAGTTCAGCTCTGTTTCACATGCACGTCTGTTCCATGATGACCTCTGCTACTGCTGCTGCTACTTCTCTGGTCCAGATCCTGGTCTTACTCCACCAAGAAACACTAGTCCCCAAAAGATGTGCTGCGCTCTCTGCTTCATGCTTGGTTGTAGTGAAGTCTCCTTTTCTTCCTCTCAGGCTGTTCACTTTAAGCCTAATAGGGTAGCAAAACTGACCAGTCCCCTCAGTAACCTTGACATCTCTCAACCAAAGGATGCTATTCACTTCATTCACACCATTAGCATAGTCCTACCCAACCACGTCCAGAATCAGCATATAGATTGAATAGGTATGGAGACAGAATGCAACCCTGACACACTACCTTCATAATTTTAAGAAGCTACACTGGACCAATTGGCATGGTCCTTGGAGAGGGACATCATGCTTGGGAGGGTGGAGGGACAGCGTAGGAGGGGAAGACCCTCTATGAGGTGGATTGATTCAGTAATCGGGATGGGTGTGTCAGAGGCAGTGTGATTGGCACAGGATAGAGCAGGGTTTAGGGCTGTTGTACATAGGGTCGCTATGAGGCACAAATGACTCGATGGCACATAACAAAAACAACAGACTGTAAAAAGAGGAATGTGGCATCAGGATTGGAGGGAGGTTCAATAACTAGAGTTAGGCAGATGACACAACTTTGCTTGCTGAAAGTGAGAAAGACTTGCATGAAGTACTTGTTGCTGAAGATCAAAAAATATGGATTGCATTCCAGTGTTGAGAAAACAACCATTTTCTGGAGAGATCTGCCTGGCCCCTGACAAGAGCCACTGGGGAGACCCACTAGGCCCCTGGGGAGAACCACCTGTTGTGTATGAGGAACTTTATCTAAGCCACTTTCCTCCATCTCCTCCTCCAGCACACCTGTAAGTAACACTTCCAAAATCCTTTTCTTTGCAACTTACAAGTTTATTCTCTCTAAGTTTGCTCCATTTTCTATAGACAACCTGAACATTGAGTCTTGTTCCAGAACCTGAACCCTGAGCCCAGTTCCAGATATAAAAGGAAAATATAACTGCCAGCTAAGGAAACGAATGTTGATGGATCCTCAAAGTTCAGCCAACCACTCCCACTGGACTCATTCACACAAACACCTTGCAGTCCAGAGGGCAGAAAACATCATGAAATCTTCTGACTGAAGAAGAAGGCATGCGACTTCAACTCAAGACCACCAGTAAAGTGTTAAAGTGGGCTCCCCTTGTCCTTCATCTCAACTCCCCTATTCAGCATGAAGCAGCCAGAGAGTCTGCACCCCTATTCCCAAATGGGAGACCCACAAATGAAAAAGACAATATCTTTGTTAAAAAAAATTAATTAATTAATCAATATTGGACTATGCCCACCATTATTACCCTCTTTTCTGGTCCCTGCCAGATCTTTCTTTCTCTTTTTTTTTTTAAAGACTCCCTCCACCCACTTAATTGTGCAATCCACCCCTTACATCTTGGATCCCCAAACATGGTTTTTTTTTTTACAGCAGCAACAACAACAACACACACCAACACACACACATGCTTTATTTTCCTAAGAACAAACAAAAAAAGAAAACAAAGATTCTTACCACTGGAGTAAATAGTTTCATGACACATAGAGTGGATGTTTTTTGTTTGTAGGTGCCATCAAGTTGCCTGGGATCCATAGCAATCCTATGTACAACAGTTCTGCAGCCTTCTCTGTCCTGAGTCAGCCTCACTAATTCTGACATGCCAACCCCATTGCCCCAGTTACTTTATCAATCCATCTCATCCAGGATCTTCCTCTCCTGCATTTTCCCTCAACCCTTCCAAGCATGATAGCTTTCTCCAAGGACTGATCCCTTCTGCCCACCATGCCCAAAATATATGAGACAGAGCTTCAAAATCCTAGCCTCCAAGGAGACACTTGGTTTCACCCTCTCCAAGACAGAGTTATTTGTTTTCTTGGAGGTCCATGGTATTTTCAAGACTCTTCTCCAGCACCACAACTCAAAGTCATCACTTCTGTCATCCTTAATCATTGCCTAGCTCTCTGATGTAATTTTGAAGACCATGGCCTGGGTCAGGTGCAGCTTAGTCTCTAGACTGACAGCATTGCTTCTCAGTACTCTGGAGAGGTCTCTGACAGCAGATTTTCTCATTGCAATGCGTCTTTTGATTTCCTGACTGCTGGTGCCAAAAGTGTTGATTATGGAGCCAAACAAGCTGTAATTGTTAACAACGTCAATATTAGAAGAGTTTTCTTCTATTGTACATTTAAGTTACAGGGCAATATAGATTAAATAAAGTGAGAACATGTAAAATTTTGCCCTTACTCTTAAAGAGCATGCAGACTTCTAAAGCTTTGTAACTCTAGGTTTTACAAAGTTCTTTGTAAAAGGGTTTGGGTGTTGGGGTTTTGTTTTTGGTTTTTTTTTGTGTGTGTGTATGTAAAGCTTTGTTTTTTGCTACTTTTCTGAAACAAAAGATTTTGTTACCACTGGCATGAGCCAAACACACATACAAAATCTGAGTAGCCTATACCCACCCAGCAATTTGTTTTTAGCTCTGATGTCTTAGTGAGTAGGGAGATGAGATGTCAATTCAAAAAAATGTGGGCTGAATCCAAATCCAGACATTTGTCTGTGAGAGACAGATGGACAACCTCCTCCCATATAATTTAAAGCCTCTGAAAACCTCCTGGAGGGTCAGCTATGATTCAGTTTCAACTGGACAACAAAGTGTTGAGTTCTTGATTTCTGTAAGGTACGCTAAATGTTGAACTCTCTGGGGTATAAACAAAAATGAAAGGAATCATCTAGTAAAGTAAAAAGTAACGTGGCATAGCTTAAGTAAGAGGTTTCTAAATAATCTTAGTGCCACAGTGGTTAAAGTTCTTAGCTGCCAATAAAAAGGTCAGTGATTCAACCCACTAGCCACTAAGTGAGAGAAATATGCATCGGTCTGCTTCCATAATGATCACAGCCTTGGAAACTGTCGGAAGAAGTTCTACTGTGTCATCTGACATTCCTGTTAGGTGATGAGTCGGAATTGACTCAATGGCAGTGAGTCTGGTTTTGATTAAGAGATTCTGAATATTCATGTCAAAAATTATCTCAATACATAAAAATTTATGATCGGTTGTTGATCCTTTGCTGAAACTAATGTCATGTGATTTCCCTTATCCTCCCACACAGCTGCCAAAAAGAAAAGGTTCCAGAGAGGAAGTTCTGTACAAACTCTGCCTGTTGTTAGTCACTTTCATCTTTTGTACACACACGCGCCCTTCCAATGAGTTGTTGGTTCACCAAGTTCCATAGAAAAGTAAAAAGCAAATGAGGAGTCAGGATGTATTTGATCCAGTGATAGTAGTACAGAGAAGTCATTTTCTAGTCTATTTCTGAAAGATGAAACTTAGTACCTTGGCTTAGAATACCTATGAGGTCTAATTGCCTTTGCCATCACCTTGTTGTTTGGATCCATATGGCCTATGCTTTGGAAAGGAGAATTATCAACTGCTCTCACATCACATGGAAATATACTTTGAATTGTTTTTTGGCTTTTAAAGGTAGATCTGTACTGCCTCATCCAACTTCTTACCCAGGTTCCTTTCTGAATATCTGGATAAAATTTTAAGGTCAGTGTGTTGTTGTTGCTATGTGTTGTTGAGTCACTTGCAACTCATAGTGACCCTATGTATAGTACCTCTGAATCTGGCACTATCCTGAACCAGTCTCATTGTCTCTGACACACCTACCTCACTACCCCAATTATTATGTCTGTCTATCTCATTCACTGTCCCCCTACCCTTCCATGATATCTTTCTCCAAAGCCTGGCCCCTCCTGGCTACATGTCCAAAGTATGTGAGACAGAGTCTCAAAATCCTTGCCTCTAATGAGAGTCTTGGTTTCATTCTCACCAGGACAGACCTGTTAGTTCTTTTGGAAGTTCATGGTATGTTCATTAGTCTTCTCTAACATGGCAACTCAAAGGCATCAATTCTCCTGTCATCTTTGGTTATCATCCAGCTCTCTGATGCATAGCAAGTAATTGCAAAGACCTGGATCAGGCACATCTCAGTTTCTAGACTGACATCCTTGCTCTTTAGCACTCTGGAGAGGTCCCTGACAGCAGAATTCCCTGATGCAATTTTATTTCCTGTCTTTTGATTTCCTAACTTCTGGTGCAGAGTGTTAATTACTGAAATGAGCAAGCTGAAATTGTCTCACTCTCTTCTCCACCTAGCACGATGCTGCCAATTGGCCCAGTGATGAGAATCCTTGTTATCTTGATGTTGGGCTTCAATCCATATTGCAAACTACAAGCCTTGAACCTCTGCTGCAGATACTTCAGGCCCACCTCAGTAACAGCAAGTAAGGTTGTGTCGTCTGCATAAAACAGGTCTTGTGTATTCCTCCAATCCTGATGCCACATCCTTCCTTCCTCAAAAAGTCAAGCCTCTTGAATGATCTGTTCTACAAACAGGTATGGAGACAGGACACCTCCCTGATACAGGCGTCAGAACAGAGCAAGGAAACACTGCAAGGTTCAAGCTCAGCCTAGAACCAGTTAAAATTATATTCCCCAAACCTGGAATGAACTTGAATCCTTGGTCTCACTACCATTGTGTTATAATGAATTGTTCTATTGTTTCTGAAGGTAAATTGTATGGAAGGTAAGAATAATACTATAAAAAAAAACCCCTCTATTATAGCTTTCATTGACACAGTGGCTGCAATAATGGGCTCATACACCAACAATTGGGAGGATGGCACAGGACAGGACAGTGTTTCATGAAGTTGTACATTGGATCACTGTGAGCCAGAGCCGACTCCGTGGTGCCCAACAATAACAACATGGGCTTTAAGGTGGTCTAACTCTGGCATAATTGCCATGACTCATGAGTTTGGCATCATAGTTCAAATTCCATGTGTGTACTCCTCAAATGTGTGAGCCCAGTTAGAAAGAAAAACATTTAAAAATATGGTCAAATCGCACATGGGGAGGTCAACTTCCTTGCTAGAGCCTCCCAACAGCACTGGCATCCTTTTGTGAGCAAAATGTAGACTAAATAAATGTGTTTTACTAAGTACCCCACTTCATTTGATATTTCATTATCAAATTCACACTCATTACCATTGAGCCTAGTTGCACAATTTTCAAAACCAGAAAGTAATAACAAAGAAACCTTTGGAAACATTAAATCCTGGCAACTTGTATAGTTAACAAATGTTTTAAAAAAATCCTAGGAATTTTTTTTCTCTGAAGTGTTATTCAGAAAAATCTAGGAGAAAAAGGAATCTATTGTTTCATTACTAATAAGGAATTTGTTGCTTAATATATTTATCAACTAATAAACCCACCTTAACTCACTAATGTTAAGTTGGAATTGACCCATAGCTGACAGTCCAGCAGGTTTTGAGAGGCTGTGTATCACAGATAGGCCATCTTTCTCCCTCACAGCAGCTAGTGGATTCAAACCGTCTTCCTTGAGTTGGCAGCACAACTTCTACCCAGTAATCAAATTATAGTTCTATATCAGTTTCATTCAGACAGCTTATAAATTGTGTAAGACTTAAGTCATAAAAGTCTTGACCTCAATGAAATTCCAATAATTTGAAAGACAAGTCATTATGCTTCCCTTGATATTACAGCAAAGCAAGTATCCTTTCTGCTTTGACTGCATTGTTGTTAGGTGCCATCAAGTCAACCACGATCATAGTGACCCTCTGAGCAACACCTTTGAGTAAGCCCTGCCCTATCCTGTGCCATCCTCACCATGTCTGACACACTCGAGCCCACTGTTACAGTAACTGTGTCAATCCATCTCACTGAGGGTCTTCCCTTCCTTCACTGACCCTTCTACCTTATTGCAGTAAACAAAAATTAAACCTATTTCCCTCATGTCGGTTCCAACTCATGGAGCTCCTGTGTTGTACAAAGTAGAGTTGTTTTCTAGGCTGTGTTCTTTACCGAAAGTAACTGCCAGATCTCTCTTCCATGGTGCTGCTGAATGGATTTGAACCCTCAACCTTTAGGTTGGAAGAGAAACACACAAACATTTGCACCACACAGACCTAGAGTATAATAGTAGATGCTGGTAAAATATTTAAATTTCTTTTATGTCCTCTTTATTTATCTCATGAAGCCATACTCTGGCTGTTAAAATAAAGCAAAGCTTCACAATTTTGGAGAGAACTTAAGAAAATAAAGCACGCCCACAGAAAATTTTATTAAGTGCAAGCCACTCATTTCTCTATTATATTAGAAGGAAAATTAATATAAATCATTTTTAAAATCAGCACCTTAAGACAAAATAGAAGCCATTCACTATGATTAGTGTAGATATCTAAATGAACTAAATTATCTAAATGAATTGCTGTAGTAGAGAGATTCAGACCCCAGGTCAACTTGTGAGTACTGCGTGGACTTGTTCAAGCTGCGTCTAGGTTAGAATAACAAATCTCTCAGATATTCATGCTGACATAAAAGTTAATTATGGAAACATTTTCATTAGTAAATTAGACTACTCTTGGTGTCATTGAATAAAAAAACAATTGGTGTACAACCACTCTGGAAGACAGTTTGGCATTTCCTTAAAAAGCTGAACATAGAAATTCCATATGACCCAGCTATTCTACTTCTTAGAATATACACCAAAAAAATTGAGAACTGAGGCCCAAATGGATACCTGTATACTAATGTTCATAGCAGGGTTATTCACTATTGCAAGAAAACAGAAACAGCCCAAATGTCCAAATACAACTGAATGGATTGAGAAATTATGGTACATTCACACAAAGAATGCTAAATACTACGCAGCATGCAGGAGCAATGATTTTTAAAATCACTACCTAACTTGGGAGGGACTGTAGAACATTATGCTAAGTGAACTAACTCAGGCCCATAAGGAATAATATTGTATAAGACCATTATTGCAGAACTAGAAAGATAACTAGTAATACGTGTGTGAGGATCCAAGGGGGGGCGGGGGTGAAGGTAGGAGCAGAGGGGTGAGGATGGGCGTGGAGGGGTGTAATCATAGGGTTACACAATTTGATGTATATTGGGAGGGGTGGGTAAAGGAAATGGGAAAGACCCTATGTGAAAAACAATGTATACAAACTTTGTAAGTAAAACAGCACAAAAATAAAATTTTATTTTTAAAAAAAATGGAATCAGGACATTTTTAAAAAAAGCGATTGGTGCCAACACTGATGTGTCAAATGTGGTAATGGTTACCCATAATGGACAGTGTTTGGTGGAGCCTCCTGATTAAAACAAGTCTGGAAGGAGGAGTGGCATCCACTTTTGAAATAGCTCGCCTCCAGAAACCCTATGAACTTGGAGAAACAATGGAAGTTATACTAGTGGTCAGGTCTTCTGTTCATAGGGTCACTATGAGTTGTCTATGACTTAACGGCATTTAACAACAATAAAAATGACAACACAGAGAGAGCTACGTTGGCCTAGTGGACAGAAAGTTATGCTACCAAGCCTAAGGTGGGTAATTTTTTGAAAAATTTATTATTTTGTGTGTGTACACCATCAAATCAGATCTGAGTGGTACAGGAGGAGATTGCCCCTCCTTCTCCAGCAGAACATTTGGTGAATTTGAACCACGTACCTCTGGGATTGCAGTGTAGCTTCTTGCCACTAGGCCACCAATCACCAAGGTGGGTGATACTAATCTGCAGCACTTGGGCCTAGTTTAAATTGTTTTTTGTCAAACTTTCTAAGTGGTATAGCACTGGTCTGTGCATTTCTGTACAGTGGTAACTCGTGGTTGCTGTGATGCTAAACACTGTGACACTGATGTGCCAAATGTGATAGTTGTTACCCATGGTGGACAGTGTTTGCTGGAGTTTCCCTATTAAACAACCTTGGAAGCAGGAGTGTCACCCACTTCCAAAATGGCTTGCCTTCAGAAACTCTATGAACATGGAGAAATGACCAAAGTTATACAAGTGTTCAGATCTTTCGTTCATAGGGTTGCTATGAATCATCTACAACTCGACAGCACTTAACAACAACAATGCTCTTGTGGAGAAATCCTCAGCAAGCTGCAGCTGTAACCCAAAGACCTTGTCTTTCTGGTGGTTCAGATTCAGCAGCAACCCCAAGGGGAGAAAGGGGAGAAATTTCCTCCCAAGCAATAGACAACCTTGAAAAACCAATGGAGAATCAGCTAGAAGTTGTGACCACAGTAACAAAATAAGATTCTTTTAAAAAGAGATTACCAAATCATACTTATTTATTGGTTTAATTAATAAATATTAGCTTTCTCAGATCGGCAATCAATACTCTTACCACAAGAAGATAGGATATAAAAAGATTAATTGCATTGGGAAAATCTGCTGTCATGGACCTCTCCAGAGTGCTGAAGAGTAATGATGTCAGTCTAGAAACTAAGGTGCACCTAATCCAGGCTATGGTCGTCTCAGTTACTTGTTATATACTTCAAGAGAGCTGGACAATGACTTAGGATGAAAGAAGAATAGATGCCTTCGAGTTGTGGTGCTGGAGAAGAGTCTTGAACATACCACGGACTGCCAAGAAAACAAATAGGTCTGTTTGGAGAGGGTGAAACCAAGTGTCTCCTTGGAGGCTAGGAATTTGAAGCTTTGCCTCGCCTACTTTGGGCACATGGCCAGGAGATATTGATCCTGGGGGAAGGACATCAAGGTCAGAAAGGTGGACAGACAGCACAGGAGAGGAAAACCCTGGATGAGATGAATTGATACAGTAACAGGAGCAATGGGAGTTGGTATGTTAGAATTAGTGAGACTGGCTCAGGACAGGGAAAGGTTAAGAGCTGTTGTACGTAGGGTCACTATACATCAAAGGCAACTCAATGGCACACAACAACAATAACATACTATGACAGGTTTGGAAGCAAGAGTGGCATCCACTTCCTAAATAACATGACTCCAGAAACTCTATGAACTTTGATAAATGTTGATAGTTGTAGAGGGGCTCCAGGCCTTTTGTTCATAGGGTCACTATGAGAGGTGCTCAACTTGAAGGCAATCAACAACAACAGTGTCTTAGTTATCTAGTGCTGCTATAACAGAGTTATAGCAAGTGGATGGCTTTAACAAATTTATTTCCTTCCAGTTTAGGAGGCTAAAAGTCCAAATTCAGGTGCCAATTCTATGAAACATTGTCTCAATTCTGGAGGAAAATCCTTGTTTCCTTCAACATCTGTAGGACTGACATTCTTTAGAGCTCTCTATATGTCTTGGGTTTTTTTCTGTGAACTGAGGGGCTGGGCTTCAGAGAGCATATTCTATTCCTGCTTTGGGGGTGTGTGTGTGTGTGTGTGTGTGTGTGTGTGTGTGTGTGTGTGTAAGTGAGGGCCTATTGTGGTGATAACTATACACTCACTCCTCTATCTCTGATAAGCAGACACACCCCAGAGAAATTCATCAAATCAGTCTGTGAAGCAATTAAAGATGTTATATCCTAAGCTTGATTCCTTCAGAACTGTGTAGTTTATCAGATCATTGTTATTCTGCTCAACCATTCCTATATATTTTGTTTTATGACATTCATTACAATTCCAATGTTGTATCTGACTGGAAGCAGGAGTGGCACCCACTTCCTAAATAACATGCCTTGGGAAACTCTATGAACTCTGATATATTTCGATAGTTGTAGAGGGGCTTCAGGCCTTTTGTTCATAGGGTTGCCAAGAATCTGCTTGGCTCTAAGGCAATCAACAAGAACAACAACATTGTATCAATAGTCTTCCCACTATGGTTGATTCTTATTTCCATTCATCCTTCTAGCCTCTTGTGGAAGGCCGTGTGCGGTCGCCATTACAAGATGGCGCTGATTTCCTGCTTCTCTTTGTTTGCCAAAAT
>NW_006400020.1:552476-570290 GCF_000299155.1 Elephantulus edwardii | reverse complement strand
ATTACCTCCTTGTGGGTCAGTGAGTCTTTTGTAGCTGATTATCTGTGGGACAAAAATTCCAACATGTTATGGCATACTAATCTTCTGGTCCTGCTGCCTTCACCCCAATGTTACAGCTCTATGTAGGTCTACAAGGTTCTCAGCACAAGGACCGTGGGTCCAAAGAACACACTTTACCCCAGGCTCTTCCTGGTGACAGTGAGGTATACTTCACTTTATGTGGAATAAGTGCTTATAACAGAAGTAGGCTCAATCCTATTGGATTATATATTATCAATTATATGTTATAGATTATAAAGTTGTGGCTGACATTGAGAAGAAAGGGAATATCAGAACAGTTAATTGTGCTCATGTGGAACTTATATCTAGATCAGGAGGCGGTTGTGCAGATAGAGCAGGGAAACACTGCATGGCTTAAAATTAAAAAGGCAATGCATCAGGATTGTATTCTCTCTCCATAACTATTAAATCTGTATGCTGAGCAAATTATTCAAGAAGCTGAAATCTATGAAGAGGAGTGTGGCATGAAAATTGGAGGGAGACTCTTCAATAACCTGTGTTATGCAGATGACGCCAAGCAACTCAACGGTACATAACAACAAAAACAACAACATGCAAATTACACAACTGTGCTTGCTGAAAGTGAGGAGAACTTCATGCAGAAAATCAAGCAATACAGATTTCAATATGGATTGCATTTCAGTGTCAAGAAAACAAAGATTCTTACCACTGGACTGATAGGCAACATCATGGTAAATAAAGAAGAGGATGAAACTGTTAACAGCTTCATCTTCACTTGGATCCACAAGTACCCTTGGTACCAGCAGTCAGGAAATCAGAAGACATATTGTACTGGGAAGGTCTGCAGTTAGAGACCTCTCCAAATTATTGAGGAGTAATGACATCAGTTTGAGGATTTAGGTGTGTCTGATTCAGGCTATGCTTTTTCCTATCACTTGCTATGCTTTTGAGACTGGACAATGAATAAGGATGACAGAAGAAGAATTTATGCCTTTGATCTGTGGTGTTGGAGAAGAGCACTGAACTGCTAAAAGAACAATTAAATATGTCTTGGAAAAGATGCAGCCAGAGTGCTCTTAAGAGGCAAAGATAATGAAGCTTCACCTCACATACTTCAGGCATGCTGAGAGGAGGGGTTATTCCTTGGAGAGGGACATAATACTGGGAAGCGTGGAAGGTCGGCAAAGGTGAAAAAGACTGTCTACCAGGTGGATTAGCATAGTGATTACTGCAGTGGGTTCTAATGTGTCAGGAAGTGTGAGGATGGCGCAGGACAGAACGCGGTTCAGATTCACTATTCATAGGGTCTCTGTGAGTTAAACTTGATTTGATGTCACCTAACAACAAAATTTTGGTGATGTAATCTTCAGCAAGTTTCAGCACTAACCCAAAGACTTTGTCTCTCTGGTGGTTCAAATTTGCCAGCAGCCCCAAAGAAGAAAGGTAAGTATTCTCCTCCCATGCAGTTGACAACCTCAGAAACCCAATGGAGTGTCAGCTATGAGTTGATTCTGACCATGACAACAAATGAGGTTCTTTAAAAAGAAGGCTCTTCTTGGTGACAATGAGGTCTATTTAAGTTTATGTGGAATGGGAGCTTATATCAGAAGAAAGTTTAATTCTACTGGATGGATTTTATGCACTTTATTTGCATAATAACTAGCCAATCTCCTCTCTGAACTAAACTGACCACCCTCTCTCAAGCAACTCCATCTTTTTCCATAACTGACATATTCTACCAGCAAAAATCTATTTCTCCCAGGAGTAATGGCAACAAAGGCAACTGTAAGCACTACAGACCAAAGGAGGTGGGAAGTGGAGGGAGAATGTAAGAATCTCCCAAGAGGGGGTTTTGGGTTTTTTCTCCTATTTTTCACAGAACCAAGGCATAAAGTCACATTAAGAAACTCATTTCATCACTATGTGCTGTGTGATAAAAATCTTGACTCTATTGTTTTTCTACTATGTGTCCTTAAGTCATTTTCCTTCCTTCATCTGTAAAATTTATTATATTTGTACCCTAATCATAGGATTAATCAAGGGAGTTCTGTTGGCCTAGTGGCAATAAATAGGTGCAATCCCAAAGGCATGGGGTTCAAGGCCACCAGCTGCTCTGTGGGAGAAGGATGGGAAATCTCCTCAAATTCCATTAACTGCCTCTGAAAACTGGCTGTAGGGTCAGCTATGAGTTGGTGACAACTTTTTGGTACACTATAACAACAACAATCATAGGATTAGGAAACTCTGGTTGGTGGTCTAGGGGTAAAAAGCTGTGCAAGAGGTGGGAATCCATCAGCTACTCTGAGGAAGAAGAATGGGCAATCTCCTGTGTAATTTACTGCCTTTGAAAACCTGCTGATGCCGAGCTATGGGTTGGTTCCTACTCTACGGCACACAACAACAACAATCATAAGATAGTTAAGAGTTCAAAGAGATAATAGTTAACATATATTTGTTAGGAAGTGACACCTCCTTCGCTTGCATTTTCTTTCCTTCCCCGGCCCCCAAGTATCCTTAGCAATATTAAGTATTCCTTGAAAGCAAAGCATACATTTTTAAAAATTTCTTCTCCTGGAACTCTGGACCATCATCTCAAGGAGCATCATGATCAGTTGGCATAACTGGGTTCACAAAGACAATGTTCCTTCTTTTTTACAATAATGGTTTTATGCGGTATTTGTCCTTATGGGACTGAGTTAACTAACTCAGCATAATGCTCTCCAGTCTCTCCGAAGTTATATAGTAATTTTCTAAATTGTTTCTCCTGAGTATTGTATAGTATTCCATCATGTGAATGTACCACAATTTCTGAATCCATTCAATCGTGGTTGGACATTTGGGCTGTTTCCATGTTCTTGGGATGGTGACTAACACTGCTATGAACAATGCTTTACAAATCTCTTTGCCTCAGTTCTAATTTCCTTGGTCTATATGCCTAGCAGTGGAATAATTGGGTTATATGGAAATTCTATGTTTAGCTATTTGAGGAAACAACAACTGCCTTTCATTTTACAATTCCACCAATAGTGTATGAAAGTTCCTATCTCTCTGCAAAATTTATTGCTTGCTGTCCTCTTAAATTTTACCATTGCTGCTGGAGTGAGATGGTATCTCATTGTGGTTTTGATTTGCATTTCTCTTATTGACAATGACTTGGAGCACTTCTTCATGTCTGTTGGCCATCTGAATGTCTTCCTCTGTGAAAAGTCTTTCCCTGTCTTTTGCCCATTGTGTAACTGGGTTATCAGCCATTTTCTTCTTAAGCACTCATTCTCATTCATTCTTACTATTATTATCAAGTTGGTTCCCACTCAGAGTGACCCTCCACTGGGCTTCCGAGTCTATAAATTGCAAAGATATGAAACTGTTCAACTCTTTACATGAAGCAATGCCATCAGTTTTAAGAGCTTGTGAACAACCTTCTAAAGTACAACTGTTGATCTCACCTTGTTCAGAACAAAGAGGGAAGAAGAAAGATGAGAGTCATAGAAATATTTGGTGAGAAGGACTGTAGAATCACATAAACCTCAACTTCCATGAACCTGAAACCAGAAGAACTAAATGGTTGGTACCCAGTTACCACTGCTGACCTCTCCAAAAGCTATCTCAGTAGCCGATCCTGCATAGAATGAGGGAAATACGGACAAAATCTAAAGACCTAAACATGACTAAGCTTACTGGTCTAATAAGGACTGGTAGAGGCACTGAGATTATGGCCCTTAGTCACACTTCAGACCTGCAACAAGCTCACCCCTGGGAGGAGAGACAAGGAACTGGCAGATCTGTAGATGAATGGTAACATCCAGGAAGTGCTCACTCCTTGAATAACCAACCAGATAAGGTCAAAAGGGCAGCATTTTCCCAAACATGAAACTCAGAAGATTGAAAGGGTTGGGCTAGAGAGGAAAACTAGATCACAAGAAGAAAGAGAGAAGGTGTGGTTACACCATGGTGTTGTAATTAATGTCATAAAAC
Organism: Elephantulus edwardii; assembly: GCF_000299155.1. NCBI lineage: Eukaryota > Metazoa > Chordata > Mammalia > Macroscelidea > Macroscelididae > Elephantulus > Elephantulus edwardii. The sequence goes on along the minus strand of NW_006400020.1, from coordinate 566,294 downwards.
CAAGTATGTTTAAATGACTGAATGGAAAGCCAATTTGTGAACTTCCACTCAAATCACAATAAAAAATCTATTTTTGTATTAAAGCCTATTTTTGATATACAAAAATACAGAATATCATTTTTTTTTCTGGTTGCCTAGTGGCAAGACACTGTGCTGCAATTTCAGAGGCACATAGTTCAAGGCCACCAGCTGCTCCTCTGGAGAAGGATAGACAGTCTCCTGCTGTTTGATTAACTGCCTCTGAAAACCCACTGGAGAGTCAGTTATGAGCCAGTTCCAACTTTATGATACACAAGAACAACAACAACAGAGAATTTTTTAAATCCAAGTATATATTTATGATCCATATAAAACCAAGGGAGCTGTGGTGCTGTGATCCACAGAGTGCTACTCTTGACCCAAAGACAGCACCTCTGGTTCAAATCCATCAGCAATTTATAGTCTCTGAAAATCCCCTGAAAGGTCACCTAGAAGTCAGTTCTGACTCAGTGGAACTAAGATGGTAAGGAGGATGAACCATATAAATGTTTATTTGATTGATGATAACATGATAAAATGCACTTTCAAAAATAAATGTACAGTTGAAGTTGAAATTGTTGAGGTATCATTAACAGGTCTTTGGCCAGAAATATTTGAATTCTTTTTAAAGCCAGCAACTTTTCCCTTTAAATTCCACAAGGAGAAACTATGCACAGAGAGTAAAGTAAATCAAAATAATATTTGGTGCTAAATAAGGCTTTAATTCAGAACCATTAGTTCTCTGAAAACCCACCAGAGGGTCAGCTATGCATCAGCCCTGACTCTACAGTACACAACACAACAACAAGCTAGTCAAGAACTTGGAAGTGGCATGGAGGTAATTTTGCTGAAGTCTCATTGGCCTGAAGGATGTGGAATAAAAATGGATTTATTTCCTCTGGTTCCACTTTATGGCTCAAATCTAAATCACTTTTATAGCTTAAATTAATTTTTATAAGTCATCGCCCCATATAGTACAAATCTTTTCCTCAGTTGTTGTTGTTGTTGTTGTTGTTGTTGTTGTTGTTGTTGTTATGTGCCATCGAGTCGCTTGTGACTCATAGCGACCCTATGTTAGATGTTACTAAAATAAATGGATAATTGAAGGCCTTTGGCCAGAAATATTGAATTAAGTCTAAGACATGAGATCTTGCTATTCTAATGCCTGTTAAAATTTTATTTATTTGGACTCTACTAAGAGAAAGCATAGCCTAATTAGTATCTTTTAGCATTACAAATCCATACAACTACTCCTCCTTGAAAGAGAGAAGTAGTTACTATACCAACACTTTCAGGGTGAAAAATCAAAACAAACCCGTCCTTATACAACATATAAAATAAATTTCAAGCTTTTCCTGTGAGCGGCTTCAGGTAATCTCCCAAAATGGTTCGCTACTCGCTTGACCCAGAAAATCCCACAAAATCATGCAAATCAAGAGGCTCAAATCTCCGGGTCCATTTTAAGAACACCCGAGAAATTGCCCAGGCCATCAAGGGTATGCATATCCGGAAAGCCACCAAGTATCTGAAAGATGTCACTTTGCAAAAGCAGTGTGTGCCCTTCCCACGATACAATGGTGGAGTTGGTGGGTGTGCCCAGGCCTAACAGGTTGGACAAAGGGTCGGTCGGTGGCCCAAAAAAGAGTGCCGAGTTTTTGCTGCATATGCTTAAAAACGCCGAAAGTAATGCTGAATTTAAGGGTTTAGAAGTAGATTCTCTGGTCATTGAGCATATCCAGGTGAACAAAGCTCCCAAGATGCGACGCTGCACGCATGTACAGAGCTCATGGTCAGATTAACCCCATACATGAGCTCCCCCTGCCATAATGAGATGATCCTTACTGAAAAGGAACAATTGTTCCTAAACCAGAAGAGAAAGTTGCCTAGAAGAAAAAGATCTCCCAGAAGAAACTGAAGAAACAAAACCTTATGGCTTAAAAAATAAAATAAATTTCAAGTGAGTTTAATGCGTAGCTCACAAGTTTTGGATGAAAATAAAGTGAATACCTCTGAAACAAAATGCAAAAGATTGAGGAACTTTAACAACATAAAATTTATAGCCGAAAGCTATACTTTTTAAACTTAAAAGGTAACATCTAACTGGGCAAAACATTTGTATTATACATAAAAATGTTTTTTTTAAAGGAGGGGTTTTTAATTTTATTCTGATTTATTTACAAAGTTTGAATACATTGTTTTTCCACAAAAGATCATTCTCATTTCCTTCACCCCACTCACCTATTGAATTGTGCAACCCTATGATTAAAACCCTATGATTAAAACCCTACTCCTCACGCATCCTCACTTCTCTGTTTCCACCCTTTCCCCCACCTTGGATCCTCATACTCATTCCACAATAATGGTTTTATGCAGTATTTGTGCTTGTGGGACTGAGTTAGATCACTCAGCATAATGCTTTCCAGTACCTCCCAAGTTAGGTAGTAATTTACAAAATTATTGCTCCTGTGTACTGTGTAGTATTCCATTGTATGAATGTACCACAACTTCTTAATCCATTTGTTTATGGTTGGACATCTAAGAGTACTCCTGGGCCTCCACAAGAAAAAGACTGATAACCCAATTACAAAATGGGTAAAAGGCATGGAAAGAATTTTCACTGAGGAAGATATTCAAATGGCCAATAAGCATATGAAGAAATGCTCCAAATTACTGGCAATGAGAGAGATGCAAATCAAAATCACAATAAGATACCCTCTCACTCTAGAAGTAGTGGCAAAGTTTAACAGGACAGCAAGGAATAAATGTTGAAGAGAATATAATAAGATAGGAACTCTTTTACATTGTTGGTGGGACTGTACAATGGTACAACAACTCTGGAAAACAGTTTGACGCTTCCTCAAAAAGCTGAACATAAAAATTCCATATGACTCAGCTATTCCATTGCTTGGATTATACCCCAAGAAAATTGTGGCTTAAATGGAAACTTGTACACCAATGTTTAAAATAAATTTTAAAAATTATTTCTAAAAAAATAGCAGAGCTATATACTCCACAACATGCACAGTGGGAAAACCCAACCTGGCTTGGTGAAAGTGAAGAGGACTTGAGACTCTTGATAAGTAGATCCAGGACTACATCCTTCAATTTCAATTGCAACTCAACATCAAGAAAAGAGAAATCCTCATCACTAGACCAAAAGACAATATCATGATAGATGGACAAAAGTTTGACATTGTCAACTACTTCATCTTACTTGGTTCCACAATCAAACTTGGCTCAAGCAGTCAGGAAAGTAAAAGATGTATTGCATTGGAAAAATTTGCTGTCAGTGACCTTTCCACAGTCCTGAAGAGCAATGATATAAAGACAGGTGCATCTGATTCATGTAATGGTCTTTCTAAGTACATGCTATTTATATGAGAGCAAGACAATAAGTAAGGATGACAGAAGAAGAATCAATCCCTTTGAGGTGTGGTGCTGGAGAAGTCTCATGGACTGCCAAAAGAACAAACAAATAGGTCTTGGATAAAGGGCTGCCAGAGTGGTCCTTAGAGACAAGGATGGTGAAGCTTCATCTCACATACGATGGAGTTGTTAAGAAGGCTATTCCTAGGAAAGGGATATCATGCTTGGAAAGGTGGAGGGTCAGCAAAAGAGATGAAGACTCTGAATTGGGATGGTTTGATACAGTGACAGAAGCAATGGGTTCAAGTGTGTTGAAGATGATGAGGTTGTCACAGGATAGGACCGAGTTCAAACCTGTTATTTATAGGATCACTATGAGTCATACTTGATGGCATTGATGGCAAATAACATTTTTCAGAAATTAAATAGAACTCATACATATTGATATCCAAGGCATACCAAAAGAATTCATGCATTCGGATTGTGGTGTTGGAGAAGAATGCTGATAATCCCATGGACTGCCAAAAAACCAAATGCATATGTTGGAGAAAGTGCAACAACCAGACTATTCCTTGGAGGTAAAGTCGATGAAGCTTTACCTCACATATTTGGGGCATGTTGTTAGGAGTGGCTATTCCTTGGAAAAGGACATTATGCCTGGAAGGGTCAGTGAAGGAGAGGAAGATTCTTGACTAGGTGAATTGGTGTATGTGACAATGAGGCCAAATGTGTCAAAGATGATAAGGATGGTGCATAATAGAACACAGTTCAGATCTATGGTCCATGGGGTTACTATGAGTTGTTTTCTACTTAGTGGCACTTAACAACAGCTACAGGCATTCACTCATGCCCTCATTGCACTGTGGTCACAATGCACTCAAGCCTGGCCCTCCAGTGCATGCTCAAGAGGCTATACATGGCCTAGAAGGAGACTGCTCATCTTTTTCCTGAGGAACCACTAATGGATTCAAAGCAAAGAAGCATGACCTTTGGGTTAGCAGCACAACTCTATGGACTATGCCCCTAGAGCTCTCTAGAAGAATGGATAAATAACTGCTATTGAATCTTCATGAAGAGCTGGGGTGACATAGTACAGAGGGAGTTCACAGACTCCCTTAGATGACTGTTCTTTAAATCCTAGCAACTAGTGATCTCAAATGGTCCGTTATTGGCCACTTTTTTTATTAATGATTTTTTAAATGCAACATATATATTTTTTACAACATATTTTCCATTTAATTTTTCCCCATTCATTCATTGTTTCATATTTTCCTCCCTGCCCAGTCCTCCTCCAGTTTGTTTTTCTCTTTGAAAAAGAAAAAAATTCTTTCATTGTTATACAATCCCTCCCAATTCCACAGTCCACTTTACTATGCATTTCTTTTTTTGTAATCTTGGCATGAAAACAATACCTAATCCTATATTCCTTTTAAACAGTTCTCTCCCTCATCTATTTCAATGCAATATACATTATTTATTTCTTAGGTTCCCTCCAAGCCCAATGTCAGTTCCATTTTACAACAGTGGTACTATGCAGTATTTGTCCTTTGTGACTGAGATATTTCACTCAGCATAATATCCTCCAGGGTTATCCATTTTGTATAATATTTCATGAGTTCTTTGTTTTTCAACGCAGTACAGTATTCCATTGTGTGCCATTTTGAATCAGATGATAATTTAGTCTTCTGTGCTAGGAGTGAAAAAGTTAAGACAAACGGTGTCACATTCACTATCCAAAAGAATGTTTCCAGACCTATCCTGAAGTACAATGCTTTCAGTTATAGACTTCTATCCAAATACCTACAAAAAAGACCAACTATTACTCAAATTTACATGTCAATAACTAAGGGAGCTCTACTGGTTTGTTGTTATTGTTGTTAGGTTCTGTGAAGTTGAGTACGACCCACAGCGACCCGATGAACATCAGATCTGAACCCTGTCCTATCCTGTGCCATTGTCAGACTTCCTGACACATTAGAGCCCATGTGGCAGTCACTGTGTCAATCCACTTGGTCTTCCTTTCCTTTGCAGACCCTCTACCTTTCCCAACACAAAGGTACTCAGAATTCACTAACTGCTCTGCAGAAGGATGAGCAATTTCCTTCCATTTACTGCCTCTAAAAACTTGCTGGAGGGTCAGCAATGGGCAGTTCCAACTCAATGGTACACAACAACAACAAAGCCAAAGATGAAAAAAAGTAATGTAAACTTTTTGCCAACTTCTGCACACTCTGAAAGTAAACGGACAAATACTTTACTCGGAAGTTGTTGTGTGGCATTGAGTCGGAACTGACCCATAGCAGAACCTCCGGTGGTTTTTTTCAAAGACAGACACATGAGAGGAGATTGTCAAACTGTAAACAAGCAAGCACACAGATTACAAGTAGCGCCATGGAAGTCCTCTCCCACCCTGCCACACCCCCTGCCAACCAATATAGCAAACTGGCTGCTAAATGGTATACCCCTAGTGTCAACAAGAGTCTGGAGGAGCCTACTAACTTCTCCTGATGAGGATGGCTCAGGCTTTGGTCACATCCTCCCCTTATCTGGGTGTTCCCTGGCAAAGGTGGTATACTGGCATTCACAGGGAGGCGATGAGTTGTACTCAACTATGTGTTGTTTAATAGCAACAACAGGCTGAAACTGATAAAGTGTGCACTCAAGTTGTATTGACATTTGCTTGAAAATATGACCTTGGAGATAGAAACTATGCCAGAGATCCCACAATAGAATTTTTCATGCAATGACTTACTTATTGCAAATGCTTTTCAACACATAAATGCCAAATATTAATGTGGACATCACCAGAGGAATACATAGAAATAAATTTGAATTGACCATATCTGAGGAAGAAGACAAATGAAAAGCTTAATATCATCAGTCAGTTTTAGGGCAGGGGTCAACTATGACACAGACTATCAGTTTTTCATATTGAAATTGAAGAAAATGAAAACAAATTCATGAGACCCAAAATGCAACCTTACATATATATTCCATCTAAATTTGGAGACCAGAACTAGATGTGGAGTGACATCAAGGACATAATACATGATAAAAACAAAGTGTCATTAAGAAAACAAGAAATAAAGAAATGGCCAAAAGAGGAGTTAGGAGACACTCTCAAACTTACTCTAAAATGTAGAAAAGCTAAAGAGAATGGAAGAAATTAAGTAATACAACTGAACAGAAGAGAAAGTAAAGTTTTATAATGACATATGGAGTTAGAAAACCAATAAAAGAACACAGCATTTCTCAGTCAGAAAGAACTGATGACCAATTCAAGCCTTGAGTTGCAACACTGAATGGCAAGCTATTGAACAATGCAGGGCACATAAAAAAAAAAAAAGAAGAAATGTAAAAAACCAAAAATAATTGGTTGAATCTTTTCAGTAGATAACACATAATCAAGAGCTGATGTTATTAAAGGAAGAAGTTCGAGCTGCACTAAAAGCATTGGTAAAAGCAACATTCCAGAAATTGATAGAATTATCAATATTTCAACAAATGGACACAACAAAGGAAGTGGTGAGTTGTCTATGTTAATAAGTTAGGAAGATAACTCTCGGGCCAAACCAACTGGAAAAGACCCACAATTGTAACTCAGTCCCTTAAGGACAAATACTATACAAGACCATTATTGTAGAATGAGTATGAGGATTCAAGTTGGGGAAGGGGAGAAGCAGAGGGTTGAGGATGGGTGGGGAGTGGGAGTGTTAATTATAGGGTCAAACAATTTGATGGGTGGAGGGGTGTGCATGAAGGAAACGGGAAAGATTCGATGTGAAAAACAATGTGTTCAAACTTTGTAAATAAAGCAGTATAAAATTAAAAATAGAAAAATATCCATAATTGAGTCCATTCCAAATAAAAGTGATCCAACAGAACATGGAAATTAGGAGGCACTATCATTAATATCATATGCAAATAAAATTTTACTAATGATCATTAAAAACTGGTTGCAGCAGTATATGCACAGGAAACTGTAAAAAATTCAAACTGAATTCAGAAAAGGACATGGGACAAACTATATAGTTGCTAATCTCAAATTGATCTTGACCGAAAGCACAGAATACCATAAAGGTGCCTACCCATTTTTTAATTGACTATGCAAAGGCATTGTATTATGTGACTCAGAATAAATTTTGGTTTGCATTGTCAAGAATGGAAACTTCAGAAACTGTGCTCATGTGGGCCATGTACATAGTCCAAGAAGCAGTTGTTTGAAAAGAACAAGGGGATATGGATTGGTTTAAAAGGAAAAATGTGTGTTCAGGGTTTTATTTAATCTATACGCTGAGCAAATAATCCAAGAAACTGGCCGATGTGCTGGCAAACAAAGCATGACATTGGAAGAACACACATTAACACGTGTAATAACACCAACTTGTTTGCTTAAGAAAACTTGAAACACTTTCTGATGAAAATCAGACTGTAGCCTTCAGTTTAGAGTATGCTTAAATATCAAGAAAACAAAAATCTTCACAACTAGACCAGTAGGCAACATCATAACAAATGGAGGGGGGAAAAAGGAAGTTGTCAAGGATCTAATTTTACTAGCATCTACAATTAGCACTCATGGAAGCAGCAGTCAAGAATTCAGACGCACTCCCCTCACCATATTGAGATGATCCTTACTGTAAAAGAAAAGACTGTTCCTAAACCAGAAGGGAAGGTTGCCCAGAAGGAAAAGAGATCAGAAGAAAACCAAATGAACAAAACTTATGGCTCAAGAGTAAATAATTAAGCAATAAGTAAAACTCAGATGACATTTTAAAAAATTCAAATATATTAGGCAAATTGGTTGCCAAGGACCTCTTTCCAGTGGTAAAGAACAAGGATGTCAATTTTTAAAGCCTAAGGCGCACCTAACCCACACCATTTGTCCTGGATTGTGTGGTGTCTTCTACCAAATACGAGTATGCAGTGATATAATGTGAAAACTATATCATGATACCTCATAGGCTGATAACCTAAACTGTTATAAAGTGATTAAGAATAGAATACAAAAGTGCTTAATCCCATCAAAACCCTAAATTATGTAAAAGACATTTGTCTAAAGTGTGGCCTAGAGCTTAGAAAGAACTCAGTATAGCTAAGGAAAAATTGTTTGGAGTATACTCTTTCAGACTCAAGTCTTTGTGCAAGAAAGTTTTTTGACACTGAGGAAGGTCAGGACACACGGAGACCTCCAGAAATACCAGGTTTACAGATGCTGAAGGAAATAAGCACAGTTCTCAAGAACTAAGATAAAGGGCTGTCCCTGAGGGTTTACATGCTGAATTTATTTGGCTTTCCAGCCTCCTAAACTGTGAGAGAATACATTTCTCTTTGTTAAAGCCATTCACTTGCAGAAGATATGTTATAGCAGCAATAGATAACTAAGAGTCTAGTGGCAAGAAGCTGCACTGTGATTGCTAAGGCACATGGCTCAAGTCTACCAGCTGCTCTTCATGGGACAAGGATGGGCAATCTTCTCCTGTGTGATTAACTGTCTGAAAATCCAGTGGAGGGTCAACTATGGGTTAGTTCTGACTCTATGGTACACAACAAGAAGATAAATAAGACACCGTGGTGTTATCAATTACTTCATTTGCATATGAAAGTAAAAATAATAAAGAAGACCACTTTTAATATAAGATCAATATCCAAAAATCAATAGGATTCCTCTACAGTAACAAACAGAATTCACAGAAGGAAATCAAGAAAGCAATACCATTTACAATAGGCAACCACAAATGTAGACACTTGGGAGTGAACCTAACTAGAGATACAAAAGACCTGTATAAAGAAAACTACATGCATAACAATAAAAGATATTTTCTTTTTCTTTTCAAGGAGAAGAGTGAATTGGGGGGAGGGAAAAAAAGTGCAAAAATGAATGGCTGGAAACCCTAAGTCTCTGACAACTTTGATTAAAATTAATTTAAAAAAAAAGAAAAAGAAAAAGAAAACTACAGAGCATTTCTGCAAGACACACTAAAAGACCTAAAGAAATGGAAAAATGTGCCCTATTCATGGATAGGAAAACTCAATATTGTGAAAATGACAATCCTACCAAAAGCAATCTACATGTTTAATGCAATCCCAATCCAGACGCCAAATTAATTTTTCAAGATTGAAAGGAAAATTATCAAATTTATTTGGAGAGGCAAGGAACCTCGAATAAGCACATTCCTGAGAAACAAAAATGAGGCTGGAGGCATAGCACTCCCTGACCTCAAAACCTACTATGCAGCAGTGGTAACCAAAACAGCAGATTCCTGGTACAATGACAGGCATATAGACCCATGGAACAGAATTGAAACCCCGGAAATAGACCCCGCTGTCTATGGTCAACTGATATTCGACAAGGAAATCAAAGCTATCAAATGGGGAAATGATAGCCTCTTCAACAAATGGTGTCGGCAAGACTATACTTCCACCTGCAGAAAGCTGAAACAGAATCCACATCTCACACCATACACAAAAATCAAATCAAGGTGGATCAGAGACCTGGAAGTAAAGCCCAAAACCATAACGTTCATAAGAGACAAACTGGGATCAAGCTTAGAAGCACTAGTCTAAGGTATAAAGAGACTTCCAAATACAACCAGAAATGCACAATCTGAAGAGGATAAAATTGATGCATGGGACCTTTCAAAGATTAAATCCATGTGTGCATCAAAAACTTTTTCCAACAGAATGAAAAGGAAACCAACAGACTGGGAAAATTCTATCTCAGACAAGAGTCTTATAACAATAGTTTATAGAATACTCCGAGGCCTCCACAAGACAAAGACTGATAACCCAATTACAAAATGGGCAAAAGACATGGAAAATATTTTCACAGAGGAAGATATTCAAATGACACACACATGAAGAAATGCTCTAAATCACTGGCAATAAAAGAGATGCAAATCAAAACCACAATGGGGTACCATCTCACTCCAGTAACAATAGCAAAATTTAACAAGGCAGCAAGTAATAAATGTTGGAGAGGTTATGGTGAGAAAGGAACTAATATACATTGTTGGTGGGATTGTAAAATGGTGCAACAATTCTGGAAGGCAGTTTGGTGCTTCCTCAAAATGCTGAACATAAAAATTCCATATGATCCAGCTATTCCACTACTTGGTGTATATGCTGAAAAAAATGAGAACTGAGGCACAAATGGAGATTTGTACACTAATGTTCATTGCAGCATTATTCACCATCGCAAGAACATGGAAACAGCCCAAATGTCCAACCACAAATGAATGGCTTGAGAAATTATGGTTCATTCACACAATGGAATAATATGCAGCACGCAGGAGCAATGATTTTGTAAATTATTATCTAACTTGGGAGGGACTTGAGAGCATTATTCTGAGTGAACTAACTCAGTCCCACAGGATAAATATTGTATAAAACCATTATTGTAGAATAAGGATCCAAGAGGGGTGAGAAATGATGGTCACAGAGGGCTGAGGATGTGCAGGGGGAGGACAGGCTTGTACAATTTGATGGGTGGGATGTGAGGGAAATTGAAAGAATTAAAACAATGTATTCAAGTTTTGTAAATAAACTAATGTAATTTTTTAAAAAAAAGAATTAATTCCTTTAAATCAGTGTGCTGGTGAAAATTTTTTAATATACTATGACTGCCAGAGAATGAACACATATGTCTTTAAATATGTGTAGCCAGAATGCTCCTTTTTGTTGTTGTTGATTGCAGTTGAGTTGAGCACCACTCATAGAGAGCCTATGAACAAAAGGCCTGAAGCCTTCCTATAACTATAATAAAAAGTCATACAGTTTCCAGAGGCATGTTGTTTAGGAAGTAGATACCACTCCCGCTTCCAAAGAATTCTCCTTAGAAGCAAGTATTTGATACTTTGCATTAGGGAAGTTTGCAGTCAAGGACCTCTCCAAAATATTGAAGAACAATGACATCAGTTTGAAAACTAAGGTGTGCTTGATTTAGATCATGGTCTACTCAATCACTTGCTATGCATCAGAAAGCTGGATAATGAATAAAGATGATAGAAGAAGAATTGATGCCTTTGAGTTGTGGTGATGGAAAAGAGTATTGAATATCCTACAGACTGTCAAAAGAACAAATAGGTAAGTCTTGGAAAGAATGCAGCCAGATTGTTCCTTGGAGGTAAGGATGACCAAACTTCAACTCTTATACTTTGGACATGTAGCTTGGAAAGGGACACCATGCTTGGAAAGATGGAGAGTCAGTAAAGGAGAGGAAGACTCCCAAAGATATGGACTGACACTGTGACTTCAGCAATGGGCTCTAGTGTCTCAAAGATGGCACAAGATAGGGCCACTTAAGAATGGCTGTTTATAGAGCCACTATGAGTCGTACTTGACTTGATGGCATCTAACAACAACTTTGGATATTTTATCAGAAGGGACCAGTCCCTGGAGAAACACATCCTGTTTGATAGAGTCAACAACAACAAAATACAAGAATCTTCAATGACAAATAGACACAGTGGCTGCAACCTTGGACTCAGACATGATAATGATTTTGTCAAAGGTACTAGATCAGGGAAGGTGCTCTGATGGCCTAGTGACAAGAAGCTGTGCTGTAATCCAGAAAGCACACAGTTCGAGGCCACCAGCTGCTCCACAGGAAAAGGATGGGCAATCTCCTCCCGTGCGATTAACTGACTGTAAATCAGCCAGTGGGTCAGCTATGGATCAGTTCTAACTCTATGGTACACAACAATAACAGGATCTGTCAGTACTTCATTCCATTGTATATAGCCTTGGAATGAGTTAGAACAACTTGAAAACACCTTAACAACAATACCAACTATTTGACATTTACCAGAAATCCCCTCTTGAAGAGAAAACATTTAAGCTTAAACTTTAAGGCTGTGAAGAGATGCCGGCAGAAGAGCATTTTTGGAATGGCATGTTTGGAAGCTCTGAGATGGGGAGGTGCTTACTGTTGGCAAGGCACTAAAAGCCTGCAAGATTGCCAGTGCGGCTGGAGAATAGTTGGGAGATACATTTAGAGAAAAAGACAAAAACTTACCATGCAGATTCTGGAAGAAATTTGGAAACACAAATAAGGAGAAACAACTGAAAGAAAAATTCCCAAGTAGAATGTGGAAAAAGAATGAAGTTGGGACCCAACAGCTCTGTCAGAAGAATATTGAGCCTACTAAAGTATATGGGTTTAGGTTAGAATAGGTAGATGGAGTCAAGATCTATTTTAGAGGCAGAAGACAAGGGAGTTATGAGTGAAGGTTGGGAGGGAGATATGTCCTCCTCCATATCTAGTGTGAGCAACTGACTAAATATTGGTGCCCTTTATTTACTAGGGTGAAGAAGATTGAGAGTTGAGCACACTTTAGAATGTAAATTAGGTGGCCCCCCTAAAAAATCAGGTGTCCATAAAATCTCGAAGGGATCCTATGTTTAAACTCTGCTCACAAGCACCTAGCACACTTAGTTGTTGTATGAATGAATCCTGATTGAAAACTTGATAACAACCCTGTAATACCCTTTTTAAAAACCAGATTCAGTAGTTTAAATAAAATATTAAATGGTCATAGGATATAGTTAAAGAGTAACATTTTTATTTTTATATGGAGTGACAGTGATAATGTTTTCTACAGATGTGAGCCTAATGTAAAACAAGAAGCAGTTTATACAAAATGTCTGATACTTCAAAGATGCCTATACGTAAGTACTTTATTATTACTCAAAACGCATACAATTTCTATAGTCTTAGAGATTTTCCTCTAAAGGGCACTGAATTCCTGTACAAGCCTTTAGCAGTCAGAGAGCTAACCAGAGAGCAGATGACATCATGCTTGTGTCAGCTGTTGATGCTTGTCAAATGTGACAGTCTAAGAAGCCATGAAATGACATTGAGACCAGAGTGGTATTCAGCTTTTAAACACTGAGGGCAGCATGGTGTTAACATATTCACATTAGCATGCTATTTTCTTGTCCCACCTCTATTAGAATATTTTTCATTTCATTAAGTGAAAGGAGAAATTTTATACAGAGGATACAAGTAGGTATATTGGGGCTCCTCTCGTAATTTTCAATAGGTAATTAGTATCCACTGTATTATTGTAATAACATTTTTTCAAAATTTGTACTAGGTGTCAGCGAAAATCAGATTTGACCAGGAAAACATCAATTTCAGTTAAATATACCAAGAACTAGAGTACCTTGTCTAAATGACATTAAAATTAGCTTAAAAACAAAGAAAGCAAAACAAAAAACTACCCCTTTGTATAGTGGTGAAATATATTTTTAATTTAAAAAAAGCTTTTGATAATTGTGCTATTTAAGTAGTAAGTGGCATATCATATGAGCAATATTTTAATACTCTGACAGCATTGGATATATAAGAGTGCGGTCCTACTTATATGTACTGTTGAGTGCCATCAAGGTGACTATGACTCATTGTGACATCATGAACAGAACTTAATTGTGCCC
>NW_006400020.1:545864-551751 GCF_000299155.1 Elephantulus edwardii | reverse complement strand
CTTTTAAATTGTTCTCTCCTTCATCATGTTTCAATGCAGTATACATAATTTATCCAGTTTTTCTCAGTCTTACCCCAACCCTGATGTCAGTCCCATTGTACAACAGTGGCACCATATAGTATTTGTCCTTTTGTGACTGAGATAGTTCACTCAGCATAATGTCTTCCAGAGTCACCCATTTTGAATAATATTGCATGAATTCCTTGTTTTTCAATGCAGCGTAGTGTTCCATTGAGTGACTATACCACAGCTTCTCTATCCATTTGTTTGTTGATGGGCAACAACACAATTCTAAGGCATCAATTCTTCCATCATCCTTATCCATTGCCCAACTCTCAGATGCATAGCAAGTGATTGGAAGGACCATAGACTGAATGAGATGTACCTTAGTCCTAAACCTGACCTCATTGCTCTCCACTAATAGGGAGAGGTCCCTACCTGCAGGCTTTCTCAGTGTAATACCTCTCTTGATTTCCTGACTACTAGTACAAATGGTGTTGATCGCGGATCCAAGTAATATGAGGTTTTTGATAGTTTCAATCTTTTCTCCATCTATCATGATGTGGCCTATCAATCCAGTGGTAAGAATTTTTGTTTTCTTGATATTGAGATGAAATCCATATTTTTTCATTTTTTATTATTAATTTTAATAAAAGTTTAGAGACTTTGGATTTCCATTCCTTCATTGTTGCATTTGAGATGCAATCCATACTGAAGGCTGCATTCCTTGATCTTCTGCAACAAGTGCTTCAAGTTCTCACTTTCAGCAAGCAAGGTTATGTCATCTGCATAATGCAGGTTATTGATGAGTCTTCTTCTGATCTTGATGCCACATTCTTCTTCGTAGGGTACAGCTTCTTGAAAAATTTGTTCAGCACACAGGTTAAATAGGTGTGGAGAGAGAATACAACCCTGATGTACTCCCTTCTTAATTTTAAACCATGTAGTGTTCCCTTGCTCTGTTCATACAACAGTCTCTTGATCATAGGTTTCACATGAGCACTTAAATGCTAGGATTCCCATTTTTCTCAATGTTAGCCACAACTTATTATGATCTACACAGTCAAGTACATTTGCATAGTCAATAGAGCATAAATAGATATTCCTTTGGTATTCTTTACTTTCAGGACACATCCCTGGCATACACCCTTCCCAATTTTGAACCATGCAGTGTTTCCTTGCCTTGTTCTGATGACTGCCTCTTGGTCTAAGAATAGGTTCCATATTCGCGCAATCAAGTGTCCTGGGATTCCCATTCTTCTCAGAGTCATCCACAGTTTGTTATGATCCACACAGTCAAATGCCTTTGCATAATCAATGAAACACAGATAGACATTCTTCTGGTATTCCCTACATTCAGCGAAGATCCATCTAACATCAGCTACAATATCCCTTGTACCATGACCCCTTCTAAACCTAGCCTGGACTTCTGGCAATTCTCTGCTGATGTGCTGTTCCAGTCGTTTTTGGATAATCTTCAGCAGAATCTTGCTTGCGTGTGAAATCAATGATATTGTTCTATAGTTTCCATACTCTGTTGGGTCACTTTTCTTTGGAATGGGAACAAATATAGATCTCTTCCAGTCAGTTGGCCAAGTGGTTGTTTTCCAGATTTCTTGACACAAATTGCCTTTTTAACCTATATGCAGAACAGACTATCCGAGAGGTTGGGTTCTATGAGGAGAAATGCAGCATCAGGATTGGTGGAAGATCTATCAACAATCTATGTTATGCAGATGACACAACCCTGCTTGCTGAAACTGATGCTGCAGAGGGTCAATGACTGCAGCCTTCAATATGGGTTGAAGCTCAATATCAAGAAAACAAAGATTCTCACCACTGGGCCAATTGGCAGCATCAGGAGGGATGGTGAAGGGATTGAGATTGTTCACAACCTTGGTCTGCTTGGCTCCACAGTCAACACTCTTGGCACCAGCATTCAAGAAATGAAAAGATATATTGCCATGGGAAAGTCTGCTGTTAGGGACCTCTCCAAAGTATTGAAGAGCAAGGGTGTCTCTCTGGAGACTAAGGTGCATCTGATACAGGCCATGGTCTTTGCAATCACCTGTTGTGCATCAATGAGTGGGGAGGATAGAAGGAGAATTGATTCCTTTGAACTTTGGTGTTGGAGAAGAGGACTGCTAAGAAAACAAACAGATTCATCCTGGAGAGAGTTAAAACAGGCTGCTCCTTGGAGGCAAGGATTCTGAGGCTTCGTGTGACATACTTTGATCATGTTGTAAGGAGTGACTAATCCTTGGAGAAAGACATCATGCTTGGGAGGGTAGAGGGACGGCACAGGAGGGGAAGGCCCTCTAGGAGAAGGACTGATTCAGTGACTGGTGTAATCAGGATGGGTGTGTCGGAGACAGTGAGATTGGCACAGGACAGAGCAGAGTTTAGGCCTGTTGTACATAAGGTTGCTATGAGTTACAAGCGACTTGACGGCACATAACAACAACAACAACAACAACAATTCTTTACTTTCAGTCAGGATCCATCTGACATAAGCAATGACCTCCCAGGTGCCGTGGCCTCTTCTAAATCCTGCTTGAACTTACGGCATTTTCCTATCCATGTACTGTTCTCACCATTTAATAAATGATCTTCAACAGTATTTGCTGATTTACTGTGTCTGTGAAAGGAATCCTTGGGGAAACTCAGTAACAACAGTCAAAATTGAGCCAGGGGAATACTGTGGGTCAGACGATCAATTACTCATGTGCAAGTTCAAACTGAGGCTGAAGAACATGAAATTCAGTGAACAAGAACCAAAATGGTCTTAAATCTATTCTATCTGAATTTCAAAATTATCTGAAAAATAAGTTTGAAGCTTTGAACAGCAATGACCAAAGACTAGATGAATTGTGGGGTGGTATCAAGGATATATATCCGTGAAGAGAGAACAAGTTCGCTACAAAGACAGAAGAGAAAGAAAAAAACCAAATTGGATGTCAGAATAGACTCTGAAAATTGCACAAGAGCTTCAAGAAGCCAAAATAAAGAGAAAGCATGCTGAAGCAAAAGACCTGAACAGAAAATTCCAAAGGGCGGCTGGAGAAACCAAAGGAAAGTCTTATAATAGAAAGTGTGAGAGCTGGAATTGGGGAATAAAAGGAGAAAAACTCACTCTGTATTTCTCAAGCTGAGAGAAAAAGCAAATTTAAGCCTCAAGTCACAACATTGAAAGATGCTATTGGCAATATATTGAATGACCCAGGAAGCATAAAAAGAAGATAGAGGGAATACACAGTTACTGTACCAGAAAGAATTAGCTGACAGTAAAAAAATTTCAGGAAGTACCTTATGAACAGGAACCAATGGTAATGAAGGGGGAAGTTTAAGCTACACTGAAGGCATTGGTAAAAAATAAAGCCCCAGGAATTGATGGGATATCAATTGACTTGTTTCAATCAACAGATACAGCCCTGGATGCACTCACCAGTCCAGACAGGGAAATTTGAAGGGCAGCTGTCTGGTCAATAGATTGGAAGAGGTCCATATTTGTTCCCATTCCAAGAAAGGAGATCAAACAAACTGTGTAAACTATCAAACAACATCTTTAATATCAATAGTTATGATAATCTTGTTTAAATTTCCTGCATGGTTGATTTTCGTTAATATCAAGGTGTTTGGAGACACTAATACAGAAAGGAGTTCTGGTAACCTAGTAGATAGAGAGTGGTACTGCCAACCCAAAGGCAAGAAGTTCTAATCTACAAACTGAGAAAGATAGACAATCTCTTTCCATGTGACTTACAACTCCTGACAACCCACTGCAGAGCCAAGAATTAGTTGGTTCTGACTCCATGGCAATAAGTTGAATTATTGAGTTGAATGCAGCACCTATGATCACCAAAAACCTAATATAATTTAAAAATGCCTCATAGAATTATTTTACACATAATAAGAAAAGGACGTTTTGATTAGTCCAAATGAAAGTATGTTCAGCTATGGAAAAACTTTCAGAGAAATATAAAAATAACTCAAACATACTGCTTTGGGTACACTTCTATGTGTCTGAAAGCTGGACAATGAATAAGGAAAACAGAAGAAGACTTTGATGCTTTTGTATGTGAAGAATACTGACTATCCCATTTACTGGCAGAAGGACATACAAATCTGTCTGGGAGGATGTGAAATCAGAGTGCTCCTTACAGACAAGAATGAAGAAACTTCATTTCATATACTTTGGACATGTTGCTAGAAGGAGCCAGTCTCCATAAAGAGACATGCTAGGAAAGTTGGCGGAAAGGAGAGGAAGGAAGATCATCAACGGATAATTGACACGGACTTCAGCAATGGACATGTTGGGTATGGTGAGGATGACAGGATAGCTCAAGTTTCCAGTCTGTCTCGTTCACTGGATCACTATGAGTCATAGTCAATTCATCAGCACCTAACAGTAGCTACTTTTATGGAGTCAATTCTGACTTATAATGCATCTATAGGATAAGGTAGAATTGCCTCATAGCATTTCCACAGCAGTAAATACTGACAAAAGCAGATCAGTGATAAGCAGCTGGTGGACTCACACCACTGACCTTTCATTTAGTAGTCAACCCTTGATCCACCTGGCTACCAGGAATCCTTCAAGAGTGAGAGAATCTGGAATGACTTCAGAGAGCAGTAAGGGAGGGAGGGTGGAGTGTACGGGGAGGGACTTGAGGCATAAGTAAAGAAAGACAGGCTAACAGTAAGGAGTGGCGGGGAAGGGACTTAGAGAAATAACTCAAGAAAGACAAGTGCTAAAGGTAATTTGTTTCTTCGCAGCTGGAAAAAATAGAAGACCGTAAGTTTGAGGTCACACTATCTATCAGATAGGTTTAGGATCAGTAAAGAAAGAACTTTCTGGCAGTTCCAACAGCACTTCAGCAGTACCTAATTTGTAGAACTTTCCACTTTCTATATTTAATGAAGTAAATGCCACAAATTACTCCAGCATCCATATAGCACCTAATGGTATACAATTTGTCCCCAGAAATAACTCGCTGAATGAATAAAATATTGACTAAAACAGAAACTAAGCTGAACTGTTGTGTCTGGAAAGTCGGTCAAGCACGCTAGCTAACCACTTGGCCAAGAAGTTAGGGAGGAGATCCAAGCTTTGTTTACTTGGAGGGATTAAATTACTTTTACCATTGCCTTTCATGCTCTGAGAAGCTATCATTTCATGACCCAGGTTTAAATTCTGGTTTTGGCATTTAATAGTACCCTGGAATTAGGTAGTCACTTCACTACTTTGTTTTTTGCATGGAGGTGTTTTCTTTGTCTCTTTATTGTTATAATTATCTTAAAGCCTTTCTGTGATTTTTTTTAAGTGTTTATCATGTTTATTTTTCTTTTACTATAAAGAGAAGAGATAGATAGATAGATAGATACATAGATCATTTTATATAGGTATTGCCACAATTTTGAATTATCTGTGTTTTACTCTTTGAATCTTTTTCATGGCACTTTTCAAAGACATAAAAATAACAATAAATTATTGTTGAGTCAATACGAATGAATGAAATTTCGAATACCAGTTTGCTCAAATAACATAATTAAATATTCCCTACGCTCTACATAAAAGGGAGCCTCTGTGACTTAGTGGGTAAGGAGATGGGCTGCCAACACAAAGGCACACAGTTCCAATCCACCAGCTACTCCATGGAAGATTACAAATCTCTTTTTATGAGTTCACAGCCTTTGAAAACCTGCTGGAGGTTTAACTATGACTTGATTCTGACTCAATGGCATGTAACAACAAGAACAACATAAGTTATTTGCTGACCAAATAATTCATGAAGCTATACTACAGAACAGTGTCATTGATTTCACGTGCAAGCAAGATTCTACTGAAGATTATCAAAAAACGATTAGAACAGCACATCAGCAGAGA
>NW_006400020.1:543114-544654 GCF_000299155.1 Elephantulus edwardii | reverse complement strand
TTAGGGCTGTTGTGCATAGGGTCGCTATGAGTCGAAAACGACTCGACGGCACATAACAACACCACCACCATACACACAATCTTTGGATTGCTTGAATCCATGGGTACACTCACTGTGCCAATCCACTTCATTGAAGATCTTCCTCTCTTTCATTCACCCTCTGCCTTTCCCAGTGTGATGTCTTTTTCCAGAGCTTGATCTCTCCGAACAATATGACTAAAATATGTGAAAGGAAGTTTCGTTATCATTACCTTTAAGGAGCACTCTGGCTGCACTTCCTCCAGCATAGATTTGTCTGGTCTTTTGACAATCCATGAGATATTCAGTTCTCCTCTCCAAAACTGCAATTCAAAGGCATCAATTCTCTTTTTTAAAAAAAATTTTTTAAATTTATTATTTTCTGTGTGTGTACCGTCAAATTGGATCTGACTGGTACAGGAGGAGATTGTCCCTCTTTCTCCAGCAGAGCATCTGGTGGATTCACACCATGTTCCTCTGGGATTGCACTGCAGCTTTTTACCTCTAGGCCACCAGAGTTCCCTATCAATTCTCTTTTGATCTTCTTTGTTCATTGTACAACTTTCACATAAATAGGATGCAATTGAAAATACTATGGTTTGAATCAGCCACACCTTATTCATTAAACTGACATCCTTGCTCTTTAGAATTTTGGAGTGGTCCTTGTCAGCACATTACCCCAATGCAACATGTATTTTGATTTCTTGGCTGCTACTATTATGTTTCTTGATTGTGTATCCAAGTAAAATGAAATTGTTAACAATGTCAGTTTCTTTACTTTCCATCTATCATATTACCAATTCATCCAATGGTGAGAATTTTTGTTTTCTTGATATTATGATGTAATTCACATTGAAGGCTGCAGTCTTTGATCTTCTTCAATTAGTACTTTGAGGGTTCCCCCCGCTTTTTGCAAGGTTGTGTCTTCTGCATAATACAAGTTGGTGATGAACTTTCTCCAATCCTGATGCTACATTCTTCTTCCTATACTCTGCTGTGTGCCTTTGAGTCAGAACTGACTCATAGCTGACCCTCGAATGAGTTTTCAGAGGCAGTAAATTGCATGGGTTTGATTGCCCATCCTTCTTCCACAGAACAGCTGGTGGATTCAAATTGCTTGTCTTTGTGTTTGTAGCACAGCTTCTTACCACTAGGCTAGCAGAGCTCCCTTCATATAGTATGTTGTTGTTGTTTGATGGCATCGAGTCTTAAACGACTCATAGCGACCCTATGAATGAGCAGTGTTCGTACATAGAGTTTCCGGAGGCAAGCCGTTTTGGAAGTGGATGTCGCTCCTCCTTCCAGGCTTGATTTAGTCGGGAAGCTCCAGCCAACACTGTCCACCATGGGTACCCATTACCACGATAGGCACATCACTCATATAGTATGTTGTTGTTGTTGTTATGTGCCGTCCAGTCGTTTTCGACTCATAGCGACCCTATGCACAACAGCCCTAAACCCTGCTCTATCCTGCGCCAACCGCACTGCCTCTGACACAACCATCCCGATTACCCCAGTCACC
>NW_006400020.1:521167-527439 GCF_000299155.1 Elephantulus edwardii | reverse complement strand
TCCACATTTCTTTTATTTATGTATTTATTTATTTATTTATTTATTTATTTATTTATTTATTTATTTATTTATTCATTCATTCATTTATTCATTCATTCATTCATTCATTCATTCATTCATTCATGTGTACGTGTACAGTCAAATCAGATCTGACTGGTACAGGAGGAGATTGTCCCTTCTTCTCCAGCAGAGCATCTGGTGGATTCAAACCTCATACCTCTGGGATTGCAGTGCAGCTTCTTGTCACTAGGCCACCAGAGCTCCCCTGCTCCACATTTCTTAAGCTGAAGGAACTGAAGAACAAATTCAAACCTTGAGATGCAATGTTTAAGGATGCTATGAGCAGAATATTAAATGACCCAAGAAGAATTAAAAGAAGATGGAAGGGGGGAATAGAAGGATTTGCTTTAGTACCCCAATTTACAACAAGGGCTTTAGTCAAGACACAGAAGAGACACTTAGAACCTAGATTTAATAGCACATAAAACTACTTATTGAGAAAAAAGGGATGAGGTGTACAGGGGGAGGAGGAATTAATCATTTAGTTCTACAATTTGATGGGGGGTGAGGGAAATTGGAAGAATTTGTTCTCAAAAATATGTATTCTAATTTTGTAAATAAACAAGTATATTTTTTTAAATGCCTCAAACCCTCCACCCCCTATTTATTGAGCCCAAGCTATGGGCTAAACACAATAATAATGCAAAAGATATAGAAAGAAGCAACTCTTGTTTCTAAGTAGCTTCCAACACAGTGGTGGGTGAGTGTACCAATCACAGACTAGTATGCAAAGTATTCTGAGGAAGGTTAGATGGTGTGCTATGGTTACTCAAGAAGACTTGGGAGAAAAACAGGAAGAAAAAGAAGAGGTGTGTCCTTCCAAGACTAAATTAATTTAGAAGAAATACAGAGATGGAGAGAGAATATGTATAGTCTTTTTGCCGGACTACGAACAAATAGCTTTCTCTGTACAGACACAAGGCCCTTGAGAGGATAGTGATAAAACAGTAGGAGAAACCAAAATGAAAATTTGCCTGTGCCACACAGAAAATCTTGGAATCAGTTCTGAAGACTACAGTGCACCACTGAAGAACGTTAGACAGGCAAGCAGTAGGATATATTTGTTATTTTAGAAAGAAGATTGTCGCAGCAAAGTGGAGAATAGTTTGCAAAAAAGTGAGCAACATCACCTACAGCCAGGAAAAGATAAAATAGATGAATGGGACAGGCTAAAAATCAAATCCCTATGCACATCCAAAAACTTCTCCAACAGGCTAAAAAGGGAAACCACAGACTGGGAAAAAAGTAATTGGTAATGACGTATCAGATAAGGGACTTATATCCAGAATTTATAAAATACTTGAGCACCGGAGACTAGAGGCCGAATGCGGGATCTGACAAGATGGCCGGGCTGCCCCGCAGGATTGTCAAGGAAACCCAGCATTTGCTGGCAGAACCTGTTCCCGGGATTAAAGCAGAACCAGATGAAAGCAACGCTCGTTATTTTCATGTGGTCATTGCTGGCCCCCAGGATTTCCCCTTTGAGGGAGGGACTTTTAAACTTGAACTATTCCTTCCAGAAGAATACCCAATGGCAGCTCCTAAAGTACGTTTCATGATCAAAATTTATCACCCTAATGTAGACAAGTTGGGAAGAATATGTTTAGATATTGTGAAAGGTAAGTGGTCCCCAGCACTGCAGATCCACACAGTTCTGCTTTCGATCCAGGCTTTGTTAAGTGTTCCCAATCCAGATGAACCATTAGCAAACGATGTAGCGGAGCAGTGGAAGACCAACGAAGCCCAAGCCACAAAAACAGCTAGAACATGGACTAGGCTGTATGCCATGAATAATATTTAAGTCGGTCTGATCCTCAAGTGTGCATCACTATTTCTGTTCTGCCAAGACTTCTTCCTTTTTTGTTTGCATTTAATGGACACAGTCTTAGAAACACACACTACAGAATAAAAAGTCCAGACATCTTCAGTCCTTTGGTGATTAAATGCACATTAGCAAATCTGTCTTGTCCTGATTCACTGTTGTAAAGCATGAGCAGAGGCTAGAAGTATCATCTGGATTGTTGCAAAATGTTTAAAAGCGGTGGCCCATCTCTGCTTTTATTCATTTCTTTCCCCATCATGGTTTTAAGTATAAAGCACTGTGAATGAAGGTAGTAGTCAGGGTTAGCTGCAGGGGTGTGGGTGTTTTCCTTTTTTTTTTTTTTTTTTTTTTTTGAGGGGGAAGTAACTTTATTTTAAATTTATAGGCTCTCTTCCCTCTTTTTATGGTGATGTAATTGCATTGGTTAAAAGCAGCTAACCAATTGTTCTTTAGAATATACCCTCTAGTCAAGTCTAACTTTATTTAGACACTATTGATGAAAAAGCTTGATTGTTTGAACCAAAATGGGAACATTAAACAAACATCACAGCCCTCACTAATAACATTGTGACTTTGCTGTCAAGCACAGAATCCTCCCCTCAAGAAAAAAGCTTGTGGCCATTTTGTATGGCTTGTCTGGAAACTTCTGTAAATCTTATGTTTTAGTAAAATATTTTTTGTTATTCTAAAAAAAAAATAAAATACTTGAGCACCACAACAAGATAAATAATCCAATAGAAAAATGGGCACAGGATATGAACAGACACTTCACCAAAGAAGACATTCAGATGGCCAACAAGCACATGAAGAAATGTTCAAAATCCCTAGCTCTGAGAAAGATGCAAATCAAAACAACTATGAGATATCATCTCACCCCAGTAAGAACAGCAAAATTTAACAGAACAGCAAGCAACAAATGCTGGCAAGGCTGTGGAGAAACTGGAACCCTTATTCAGTGTTGGTGGGAATGTAAAATGGTGCAGCCGCTGTGGAAGGTGGTATGGCGCTTTCTCAAAAAGTTGCAAATAGAGATACCATTTGACCCAGTAATTTCACTACTGGGAATATACCCCAAAGAGACTATAACTGACATCCAAGCAGATATATGCATACCCATGTGGTTTTGTTCACAATAGCAAGGAGTTGGAAACAACCTAAGTGCCCATCAACAAACGAATGGATAGAGAAGCTGTGGTATATTCACACAATGGAATACTACACTGCATTGAAAAACAAGAAACTCATGTAATATTATTCAAAACGGGTGACACTGGAGGACATTATGCTGAGTAAAATATCTCAGTCACAAAAGGACAAATACTCCATAGTGCCACTGTTGTGAAAGAGGACTGACCTTGGGGTTGGGGGAAGACTGAGAAACACGGGTTCAATAATGTATACTGCACTGAAACAGATGAGGGAGAAAACTGTTTAAGAGGGATATGTGATTAGGTATTTTTGTCATGACAGGAGTCCAGAATGAAGGCTACATGGTGGAGTGGACCTGGGGGGAGGGATTGTAAAACAATGAAATAATTTTTCTTTTCCTTTCCCAGAGGGTAATGTACTAGCAGGGAGGATTGGGAGGAGAGAAAAGTGCAACAATGAATGAATGGAAATCCAAAGCCTCTATAAATTTTCATTGAAATTAACAATAATTTTTTTTTAAAAAAAGAGTGAGCCAGATCAATGAGGAGTGCAACTTTGCATCTAAATCAAGGCTAAAAGAGAAGGAGAGGCTCTAGAACTTGCTAAGGGGGAAAAAAATTGAAGAATGTGTCTTCTACAGTCCTTACCACAGTGATTATTTTCATGTAATAAACACTCATAAATGTTGATAGGATGTAATTGAGTTGCTCCCCCCCCACTTTTAATGATTTTTGTCTCAACCAAGTGATGCTTCTAAAATAAGAATATTTGTTTCTGTTAGTGCTGTAAAAACATGTGGTTTCAGAACTATCAGAATTCACTACCAAATGATTCATGCTTTAGTCCATTATCGCAAATGTTTGCACAAAGCCTTCGGGCTGCTAAAGAGGTGCTAATATTCAAAGTGATTGCTTTTCACAGTGACACTTGTGGCTTAACAGCTCCAATGCACCTCCTCTGTCACGCAGTGGCTTCCTTCTCAGATGGCTTCATTGTACATGAAAAAAATCCTTCAGCTGTTTGGCAAGACTGCAGATATTTTCTTTGTCAGATCAAGTAGCTGTGGCATAGATTGTTATTGCCGTTAGCTATCAAATTGGCCGTGACTTCTAGTGATGCGGTACAACAGAACAAAACCTTGCACCATCCTCAGAATCTCTGCTGTGCTTAAGCCCTTCATGGATACCTAGCATCAATAAAGAATAATGATGGCCCTTTCATTTATATTTGTGCTGCTTCTAATATTAACTTCAAAGTTTAGACCCAATTTGACTCTGATGACTTTTAACTCTTATTCTGAGCTCCTACACTCAGCCTTTCTGACATTCATTTTGGCTTTTTCTTTCTCCTCCTTTGTAATGACCTCTTGCTCTCTTCATGGATGTTATCTTTGATGCCCTCCCACAGTTCATCTGATCTTTGATCATTGGTATTCAATGCCTCAAAGCTGTTTTTGAGATGATTCTTATATCCTTAAGGTTGTATTTTGGTTCCTAGTGCTTGGTTCCTCATATTTTGAACTAGTTTTAATGTTTCTCAGCCTCAATTTGAACTTACACATGAGTAACTGATGGTGCGTTCCACAATCAGCACCCAGTCTTGTTTTGATTGAAGAGATTGTGCTTCTCCATTGATACTTCACAGATTGCTGTGCAGTCCATCAGGTGAGGTCCATGTGTAAAGTCTCATGTGTGTTTTGTTTTTGTTTTTTAAAAAGGGATTTGCCATGAATAAATCTTTGAACACACACAAAATTCAATCATTTGATCTCTGGATCCCTTTCTGTCATCAAGTCCTTATTTTCCAACTACCATTTCTTCCTTATTGTTTCCAACATTAGTGTACCAATCAACAATAATGATTAATGCATCTTGAATGCATTTTTTATCAATTTCAGACTGCAAAATTTGGTAGAAACCCTCAATCTCCTCCTCTTTGGCTTTAGTTATTGGTGCATATATTTGAATAATAGTTGCATTAACAGGTCTTCTTAGTATGCATTTGGATAATATCCTATCATTCACAGCATTGTACTTAAAGATGAACCCCGAAGTTGCCTTTTTAAATATGAATAAAACATCATTTTTCCTTAGTTTTTCATTCCCAGCATAGTAGGTAATGTGATTGGTTCAAAGTGGCCAATGCTCGTCCATCTCATTTCACTGATGCCTAGATTGTCAATCTTCATCTTTTCCATGTCATTTCAGACATGTCGCTAGGTGAGCTATTCCTTGGAAAGGGACAATATGCTTGGGATGATGGAGGATCAGCAAAGGATAGATCTTCAAACAAGATTGGCACAGTGGCTTCAGCAACGAGTGCAAGTGTGTCAGAGATGATGGGGATAGCACAGGATGAGGCAGGGTTCAGGATGGCTATTCATAGGGTCACTACAAGTCGTACTTGACTTGTCAGCACTGAACAACAGCAACAAACACCACTAATCTCTGCATGTGATGGTTGATATTGTGTGTTACTGTGGTTTTCATCTCCAGTATGATGTAACTATCTTATATGCTGTAAATTTTAACTTGAGTGATGATGCTAGTGTGACATGATTAGAACTGGTTCTGTAAAGATATGCTCAGTCTTACCTGACTAAGGAGAAGTCTTCTCAGGGACTGTGGAATACATTGAACATGTATTTGGGTTCTCTGGCCAAGATTTGTTTGGTCTGAATCTACCTGGGTTGTGACCTCTAAATTTGAACCAGTGGCATGATGTACTTTCTGATTTTGTACTCAGTTGTAGGTGACTCTATGGCACATAACAACAACAACAGTAAGGAAAGCCACCCATCTGCATCTCTGTACTCTCATAATAGATTACCTTTGAACTAGTCAGCCTCTGAAGCTGGTAGCCTCCAAAGTCAGCAGCCTGAGACCTTGCCTGTGTGCTGATGAATTCATTAGACTCTTCAGATAAGAATGACAGAAGAATTGATGTCTTTGCGCTGCGGTTTTGGAGAAGAGTACTGAACATCCCATGGACTGCCAAAAGAAGAAACAAGTATGTGTTGGAGAAAGTGTAGCCAGAGTGCTCTTTGGAGACAAAGATGATAAAGCCTAGCCTTACATACTTCGAGCGTGTCACTGTTGTTGTTGTTGTAGTTATGTGCCGTCGAGTCGCCTGCGACTCATAGCGACCCTATGTACAACAGCCCTAAACTCCGCTCTATCCTGTGCCAATCGCACTGTCTCTGACACTCCCATCCCAATTATCCCAATCACTGAATCAATCC
>NW_006400020.1:514712-519207 GCF_000299155.1 Elephantulus edwardii | reverse complement strand
CTCCTGGCCTAGTTTTCACAGCTGATATTGAGCTTCTCCAGCGGTTCTTTCCACATATAGGAAGGGCTATTCCTTGGAGAAGAACATGATGCTCAGAAAGGCAGAGGGTCGGCGAAGGAGAGAAAGACTCTCAACCAGGTTGACCGACACAGTGACTGTCACAAAGGGTTCTAGAATGTCTGGAAGTATGAGGATGGAGCAGTATAGGATAGATTCCAGATCTGACTCGAGGGCACCTAACAACAAATCAACATCTTTCTCTTAAAGTCTGATCTACAGACCTGGGACTTGCCGGCCTATACAACCCATTGAGTCATTTTCTTGAAATCTCTCTCTCTCTCTCCATATATTTATCTCTGTGTGTATTATGTATACACATTGGGAAAGTCTGCAGTTAGGGACCTCTCCAAATTATTGAGGAGTAAATTATATGAGTTTGAGGATTAAGGTGTGTCTTATTCAGGTCATTGTCTTTCTGATTACTTCTTATGCATCTAAGCTGGACAATGAATAAGAATGACAGGAAAAGAATTGACACCTTTAAGCTGTGGTGTTGGAGAACAGTACTGCACATCCCATGGTTGGCCAAGAGAACAAACAGATATGTCTTGGAGAGGGTGCAACCAGAGTGTTGTTTGGAGGCAAGAACAATGAGGTTTTGCCTCACATACTTTGGGCATGTTGCTAGTAGGTGCTATTCGTTGGAGAAGGACATGATGCTAGGAAGGGTGGCGGGTCAGTGAAGAAGAGGAAGATCCTCAAATAGGTGGATTGACATGGTGACTGCTACAATGTGCTCTTGAAGTATGAGGATGGCACAAGCTAGAACAGGGTTCAGATCTTTTGTTCATAGGGTCTGCATGAGTTGTACTCAACTGGATGGCACCTAGTAACAATATCTATATGTTGTTAAGTGCTGAGGAGTCACATCTTGTTCTTATCCTAGTCTGTCCTCACAATTTCTGACACACTCAAGCCCATTGTCACAGTCACCTGACAACCCATCTTATTGATTATTTTCCCCTCCACCTTGCCAAGCATGATGTTTCTATCCAAATTATGGGAGATGTAGCTTTGTTATCTTTGCTGCAAAGGAGCACTCTTGGTTGTGCCCTCTCCAAAACATTGTTCTTTTGGCAGTCTATAGGATATTCGGCATTCTTATCCAGTACTACACAGTATAAAGGCATCAATGTTTCTTCTGCCATCCTTATTCACTGTCTAGTTCTGAGATGCATAGCAAGTGATCAGAAAGACCATGAACTGAATCAGATGCACCTAAGTTCTCAAGCTGACATCATTACTCTTCAATAGTTTGGAAAGGTCCCTAATTGCAGACTTTCCCAGTGTAATACCTCTCCTGATTTCCTTACTTCTGGTACCAAGGGTGTTCATTCTGGATCCAAGCAACACGAAGTTGTTGACAGCTTCAGTCGTTTCTCCATCTATCATGATGTTGCCTATCAGTCCATTAGTAATAATTGTTTTTGTTTTCATGACGTTAACATGCAATTCATCTTGAAGGAAGGCTGTGTTGTTTGTATAACATAGGTTCTAATTCTTCTAATTCTGATGCCATACTCTTCTTCATAGCATATGAAGCATTTCCTTCATGTTATTGCTGTTGTTGTTAAGTGTCATCGTGTCATTTGCGGTTCATAGCGACCCTAAGTACAACAGCTCTGAAACCTGCTCTATCCTGTGCCAACCCTACTGTCTCTGACACACCTAGTCACTTATTACCACAGTCATGTATCAATGGTCTCCCTCTCTCCGTCCCTCCACCCTTCCAAGCATGACGTCCCTCTCCAAGGACCACTTCCTTGCAACATGCCCAAAGTATGTCAGATGAAGCCTCAGAATCCTTACCTCGAAGGAGCAGCCTGGCTTCACACAATGACACAAACTTTACAGAAGCTGATGAGTCCAAACTGTTAGCCTTTCATAGCAGCTTAGCACTTAACTATTGCATTTCCAGGCTCCTCTTGTTCTCACATACACTTAAATTACTTTATTTAATGTTTCCACCCACCAAACTCTATGGTCTCGTGATTTACCCCCCTGTCCATCTTCAGCCCCTGTGCCACTTCCCCTTCCCCCTTTGTACACATCATGCTAGTTATCATTTTATTTTTACAGTAATGGTCTTATGCAGTATTCGTTCTTATGAGACAGAGCTAATTCACTCAGCATAATGATCTTCAGCATCTCCCATGTTATACAGTCTTTTTAAAAATCATTAGTCTTGAGAGTTGCATAATGTAGTCCATCATGTGAATGCACCACAATTTCTCAATCCATTGGTTTATTGATGGACATTTGGGCTGTTTCCATTTTCTTGCTATTGTGAATAAAGCTGCTAGGAGCATCTGTGTGCAAATCTCCATTTGTGCCTCAGTTCTGTTTTCCTTGGATTATATTCCTAGTAGTGGAATAGTTGGGTCATATGGAATTTCCATGTTCAGCTTTATTAAGGAAACACCAAATTGCCTTCTAGAGTGTTTGTACCATTTTACAATCTGACCAACAGTGTATGAGAGTTCCAATCTCTACACATCTTCTCCAAAATTTATTGCTTTCTGTCATGTTAAACTTTGCCACTGCTGCTGAGTGAGATGGTTTCTCATTGTGGTTTTGATTTGCATCTCTCCAATTGCCAGTGCTTTCGAACATTATATGTCTATTGGCCACCCGAATGTCTTCTTCTATGAAAATTCTTTTCCTGTCATTTGCCTATTTTGTAATTGGGTTATCAGTATTTTTTTTCTTGTGAATGCCTTGTAGTAAGTAGTCTGTCAACTTTTATTGTGAGACCTTTGTCTGAGATGTTGTTGTTGTTGTTGTTATGTGCCGTCAAGTCGCTTATGACTCATAGAGACCGTATCTACAGCAGCTCTAAATTCTCCTCTGTCCTGTGCCAATCTCACTGTCTCTGACACACTCATCCCAATTGCCCCAGTCACCGAATCAATCCATCTCCCAGAGGGCCTTCCCCTCCTGTGCCTACCCTCCACCCTCCTAAGCATGATGTTCCTCTCCAAGGTCCAATCCCTCCTTACAACATGATCAAAGTATGTCAGACGAAGCCTCAGATTCCTTGCCTCCAAAGAGCAGCCCAGTTTAACCCTCTCCAGGTTGAATCTGTTTGTTTTCTTAGCAGTCCACGGCACCTTCAGCACTCTTCTCCAACACCAAAGCTCAAAAGCATCAATTCTCCTTCTATCCTCCCTGGTCATTGTCCAGCTCTCTGATGCATAACAAGTGATTGCAAAGACCATGGCCTGTATCAGAGGCACCTTAGTCTCCAGAGACACACTGTTGCTCTTGAGTACTTTAGAGAGGTCCCCTAACTGCAGACGTTCCCATTGTAATATGTCTTTTAATTCCTGGCTGCTGGTACCAAGAGTGTTGATTGTGGAACCAAGCAGACTAAAGCTGTGAACAATCTCAATCTCTTCACCATCCATCCTGATGCTGCCAATTGGTCCAGTGGTGAGAATCTTTGTCTTCTTGACATTGAGACTCAATCCATATTGAAGGCTGCAGTCCCTGACTCTCAGCAGCAAGCGCTTCAGGTCCTCCTCAGTTTTAGCAAGCAGGGTTGTGTCATCTGCATAACACAGATTGTTTATAGATCTTCCACCAATCCTGATGCCATATTTCTCCTCATAGAGCCCAGCCTCCCGGATGATCTGTTCTGCATACAGGTTGAAAACGTATGGAGACAGGACACAACCCGGGTGTATGCCCTTCCCAACTTTGAACCATGCAGTGCTTCCTTGCTCTGTTCTGACAACTGCCTCTTGGTTCAAGTATAAGTTTTACATGAGCACGATCAAGTGTTCTGGGATTCCCATTCTTCTCAGAGTCAGCCACAGTTTGTTGTGATCCACACAGTCAAATGCCTTTGCATAATCAATGAAACACAGATAGACATTCCTCTGGTACTTCCTGCTTTCAGCCAATATCCATCTAACATTAGCTATAATATCCCTAGTACCACGACCCCTTCTAAACCCAGCCTGGACTTCTGGCAGTTCTCTGCTGATGTGCTGTTCCGTTTGTTTTTGGATATTATTCAGCAGAATCTTGTTTGCATGTGAAATCAACGATATTGTTCTATAGTTTCTACAGTCTGTTGGGTCACCTTTCTTTGCAATGGGAACAAATATAGATCTCTTCCAGGCAGTTGGCCAAGTGGTTGTTCTCCAGATTTCTTGACACAGCTTGGAGAGAAAATCCAGGGCAGCACAACAGAACACACGTAGAATGACAGAAAGGGCAACTGAGTATGGAAATACAAAGGAAGAGGAACAGTTGTAAGCAGACACTAGTGATCGGAACATGGAATGTGAGAACCATGAATGTGGGAAAATTAGATATTGTTAAGGAGGAAATGAAAATCATAAATATTGACATACTAGGCATTGGTGAGATGAGATGGACCAGCACGGGACATTTTGAATCAGATGATCATATGATATACTACTCCGGA
>NW_006400020.1:512457-514525 GCF_000299155.1 Elephantulus edwardii | reverse complement strand
CAAGATGCATTGATAATAATGGGTGACTGGAATGCAAAAGTTGGGAACAGAGAAGAAGAATCAGTAGTCGGAAAACATGGACTCGGTGACAGAAATTGAGCTGGAGACAGAATGATTGAGTTTTACACAATCAATGACATATTCATCGCAAACATATTTTTTAAGAGACATAAACACAGGTTATACACATGGATCTCACCTGATGGTATGCATAGGAATCAGATTGATTACATCTGTGGAAGGAATCGCTGGAGAAGCTCAATATCAGCTGTCAAAACTAAGCCCGGAGCTGATTGTGGAACAGACCACCAACTATTCATATGCAAGTTCAAGCTGAAGCTGAGGAAAATTAAACCGAATCCATGAGAACCAAAATATAACTTTGAGTCTATCGCACCCGAATTTCAGAACCATCTCAGGAACAGGTATGAGGCCTTGAACACGAATGAGCGAAGATCAAATGAGTTGTGGGAGGATATCAAGGGTATCATCCAAGAAGAATGCAAACGTTCATTACAAAGATAGAGGAGGAAGAAAAGACCAAAATGGATGCCAGAAGAAACTCTGCACTGGAACGCAGAGAAGCCAAAGCACAAGGAAGAACTCAAGATACTAAAGAGCTGAACAGAAGATTTCAAAAGGCAGCGGGATGACAAAGCAAAATATTACAATGAAATGTGCAAGGAGTTGGAGTCAGAAACCCAAAAGGGTGGAACTCGCTCAGCATTTCTTAAGCTCAAGGAAATGAAGAACAAATTCAAACCTCGAGTTGTCTGAGATACTATCGTCAAATAGTTTCTCCCAGTTAGTAGTTTTCTTTTTATTCTGATGGGAAAAGGGTTTGATGCACACAAGGACTTAATATTTAAAAGGGCTCATTACTTCTGACTGCATTTGCCAGTCTCTTTATACCATAAGCAGGTCTTCTAAGTTTGGTCTTATTTTGTCTCTTATTATCTTAATTGTTTTGTTTTTTATTTTAAGGTCTCTGATCCACCTTGAGTTTATTTTTGTGCATGGCGTGAGATGTGGATTGTTAAACCATGTGGTATTTCCTCTTTTTCTCATTCCATATGACAACAATCCAATACCTGGAATTTCCATTTTCAGTAATGTTATGCATAATTAGTTATGATCTACACAATCAAATATTTTTGGATAGTTTGTAAAGGATGACTAAATATCTTTCCATTTCTCTGCTCTTAGCCAAAATCCATCTGCCATCAGTACTGATAATCGCCTTTGTTCCACATACTCTTGTGAATTCAGCTTGAATTTTTAGAAATTTTCTGTAAATTTATTGCTATAATAACTTCTTTTTATTTGGTTTTTCCTCCTTTTAACATTTTGTAATAGTTTGCATATAATCACATACATTGTGTTTTGTACATGTACTTTGTGTGTTTTTTTTTAAATTTTATTTTACTTTATTATTCTGTGTGTGTGTGCACCATCAAATTAGATCTTACTGGTACAGGAGGAGATTGTCCCTCCTTCTCCAGCAGAGCATCTGGTGGATTTGAACCATATACCTCCGGGATTGCAGTGCATTTTCTTGTCACTAGGACACCAGAGCTCCCTGTACTTTGTGTTTTATACAATCATTCATAGATATTATATTTTATGCAATTACCATTTTTCTATGGCTATTATCATTCCATCTTTTCAAGGCCCCATTGAACCTTTCCCATTACTTCAACTCCACCCCTTCATCTGCCAACTTCTATTATTCCAGTGATTTGCCTCCTGAGGCTGGGAGCTAGGAATTTACCAAAGAAAGTGGCCCCCTAGGAATTTAGACCAGAACATTTTCCTTCCTGAGTCTTGATGGTCGTAGTTGAGGTATACCTGTGTCTTCTCCTGGGAGGGGCCTTTTCCACCTTGGTCAATTTAATTTCTTAAATTATCTTCTGCTCTATAACCAGGAGAAGATAAAATAGATGAATGGGACCTTCTAAGAATCAAATCTCTATGCACATCCAAAAACTTCTCCAACAGGGTAAAAAGGGAAGCCACAGACTGGGAAAAGGTATTTGGGAATGGCATGTCAGATAAGGGACTTATTTCT
>NW_006400020.1:499410-511422 GCF_000299155.1 Elephantulus edwardii | reverse complement strand
GGGGGGCTGGGGGGGGGTGGAGGGGATGGCTGGGCAGGGAGAAAAGAGCAACAATGACAGATGCTCTGCCGGGGAAGGAGGGATAATCTCCTCCTGTACCAGTCAGATCTGATTTGACGGTACACGCACACAAAAATAATTAAAAAAAAAAAAAAGAGCAACAATGAATGAATGGAAATCCAAAATCTCTGTAAATGTTCATTAAAATTATTAAAATAAAACCTAAAAAATTATCTACTGCATAATCTTACTTGCATCTGATATTAATGCTATTACTTGATGATTTCCATATTCTGTGGGATTATTATTCTTTGGAATCAGCACAAATAAGTATTTCTGCAGGTCAGTAGTTCAAGTAACTCTTTCAAATTTCTTCACAGAGACAAGCGTTATAGTATTGCAACCATTTGTTGAAACATCTCATTTAGTACTTTGTAAATTCCTGGAGCCTTGGGGTTTGTTTTGTTGGGTTTCTTTTCCAATTCCTTCAGAGCATTGTGAATTTCTTCATTCTTGATTCTTGATCACATGCTAATTCCTGACATGGTTGAGTCAACCACTCCTTCGTGGTACAGTGACTATGTATTCCTTCTGTCTTCTCTTGATGTTTCCTGACCTGTCCAATATTTTTTTCATTACAATTGTTAGCTATTGAAATTTAAGGCTTTAATTTTTCTTCAAATATTTGAACTTTAGAAATGCTGAACATATGCTTACATTTTGCTTTTCCAACTCCAGATGTTTGCACATTTCATTTTGGTCCTTTACCTTTTCACACTGTCTTTTGAAATCTTCTGCTAAGATTTTTACTGCATCATTTGTTCCATTTGCTTTAGTTAGTCTACATTCAGGAAAGAATTTCAGAGTTTCTTTTAACATCAGCATGGGTCTTTTCCTTCTGTGGTATCTTTTTAGTGATTTTTGCCTTCTTCATGCATTATATCATTTATGTCATTTCATTGCTCTTTGTTCTTTGCTCACTAGTGTCCATGTTTCAACTCATCCAGTTTATTTTTTAAATGCTCTCTAAAATCAACCTTGATGTTAGTGGTTAAGCAGTCAGGTGATAAATTAAAAGGAAAGTTGTTTGGATCTCGAACTGAGGTGGCGGTGGCGGGGGGGAGGAAGGATGAAAATGTACAACAATTAATGAATAAAAACCAATGTTTCTATAAACTTTAGTTAAAATCACAAAACAAGTTTTTTGAATCCACTAACCACTCCTCAAGAAAAAGATGTGACAATCTTTCCTAAGTACTTACAGCTCTGGAAACCCTCTGAGCACTTTTTGTTGGTTTTTTGTTGTTGGGGTTTTTTTTTTTTCCTTTAAGCAGTTTTTTCCTCATTTTTAAAATTAGTTTTAATGAAAATATACAGAGACTTTGAATTTTCATTCATTCATTGTTGTACTTTTCTCTCTGCCTGCCCCTCCCTCCAGTACACTTTTCTCTTTGAAAAGTAAAAGAAAAATTTTCATTGTTTTACAATCCCCCCCCCCCAGGTCCCCACCACTATGCAGCCTTCGTTCTGGACTCATGACAATAATACTTAATCACATATCCCTTTTAAACAGTTTTCTCGTGCATCTGTTTCAATGCAGTATACATTATTTATCCCATCTTTCTCAGTCTTGCCCAAACCCCGATGTCGGTCCTGTTTTACAACAGTGGCACTATGAAGTATTTGTCCCTTTGTGACTGAGATATTTCACTCAGCCTAATGTCCTCCAGGATCACCCATTTTAAATAATATCGCATGAGATCCTTATTTTTAAATGCAGCATCGTATTTCATTGTGTGAATATAAAACAACATCTCTATCCATTCTTTTGTTGGTGGGCACTTAGATTGTTTCCATCTCCTTGCTATTGTGAACAAAGCCGCGATAAACATGGGTGTGCATATATCTGCTTGGATGTCAGTTGTGGTCTCTTTGGGGTATATTCCCAGTAGTGGAATTGCTGGGTCAAATGGTATCTCTATTTGCAACTTTTTGAGAAAGTGCCATACCGTCTTCTACAGTGGTTGCACCATTTTACACTCCCACCAACAGTGAATGAGGGTTCCAGTTTCTCCACAACCTCGCCAGCATTTGTTGCTTGCTGTTCTGTTAAATTTTGGTATTCTTACTGGGGTGAGATGATATTTCATAGTTGTTTTGATTTGCATCTCTCTTAGAGCTAGGGATTTTGAACATTTCTTCATGTGCTTGTTAGCCATCTGAATGTCTTCTTTGGTGAAGTGTCTGTTCATATCCTGTGTCCATTTTTCTATTGGATTATTTACCTTTGTCTTGTTGTGGTGCTCAAGTATTTTATAAATTCTAGATATAAGTCCCTTATCTGACATGTCATTCCCAAGTACTTTTTCCCAGTCTGTGGCTTCCCTTTTTACCCTGTTGGAGAAGTTTTTGGATGTGCATAGGGATTTGATTTTTAGAAGGTCCCATTCATCTGTTTTATCTTCTCCTGGTTGTAGATAAGCAGTTTTAAGACATAATTTTTGAATACTATGGAGATGGAACTGATTCATCTTACTTTCCTGTGGGTTTTCAGAGGCAGTAAATTACACTAGAGGAGATTGCCCATCCTTCTCCTACAGAGCAGCTGGTGGGTTCAAACTTCATGCCTTTGGCATTGCCATACAACTTCTTACCACTAGTCCACCAGATTGCTAGTCAATAAATGTAATATAAGCTTTGTGCTTCCATTACTATAATTACTAGACAAGACTGTTGTTATTATGTGCAATTGAGTCACCTAAGACTCATAGCTATATGTGCAATAGCTCTTATCCTAAGCTCATCTTACTGTCTTCAACACACCTGCCCTAATACCCCAATCATTGTGCTAATCCATCTCATCCAAGGTCTTCCTCTCCTGCATTGTTCCTCCACCCTTTCAAACATGATGTCCTTTTCCAAGGACTTGTCTCTCTGAGCAACATGCTCAAAGTATGTGAGATGGTGCTTCAAAATCCTTGCCTATAGACAGCATCTTGATTTTATTTATCCTCTGCAGGATAGATCTGTTTGTTTTCTTGGCTGTTCATGGTATGTTCAATACTTTTCTTCAGCACCACAAATCAAAAGCACAACAATTCTTCTTTCTTCTTTATTCATTGTCCTGCTCTCAGATACACAGCAAGTAATTGTGAAGACCATTTCCTGGACCAGGTGCGCCTTAGTCTCTAGACTGACATCTTTGCATTGTGAAGAAGTCTCTTAACAGCAGACTTTCCTAATCCAGTTCATCATTTGATTTCCTAGCTGCTAGTTTCCAGGAGTGTTGATTGTAGATTCAAGCAAGCTGAAATTGTTAACAATCTCAATCTCTTCTCAATTTATCATGGTGCTGCCAACTGGCTCAGTGGTGAGAATCTTTGTTTTATTGATATTAAGCTTCAATCTACATTGAATACCATAGTCCTTGACTTTCTATAGCATATGCTTCAGGTCTTCCTCTGTTTCCATGAGCAACGTTATGTCATCTGCCTAATGCAAGTTGTTGGTGAGTCTTCCTCCAATTTTGATGCCACATTCCTCTTCATAAAGACCAACCTCCAGAATGATCTGTTGTACATGTAGGTTG
The DNA here is from genome assembly GCF_000299155.1 of Elephantulus edwardii. NCBI lineage: Eukaryota > Metazoa > Chordata > Mammalia > Macroscelidea > Macroscelididae > Elephantulus > Elephantulus edwardii. The sequence continues at coordinate 507,833 of NW_006400020.1, read as the reverse complement.
AAAAGGTATGGAAACAGAATGCATCCCTGACACATTCTTTTTCTGATTTAGTCATGCAATGTTTCCTTGCTCTGTTTTGAAGACTGCCTCCTGGTCCAAGTATAGGTTTCACATGAAAACAATCAAGTATTTTGGGATTCTTCTTCTTCTCAAGATTAGCCACAATTTGTAGTGATGCACACAGTCAAATGCCTATGCATAGTCAATGAAACACAGATAGGCATTCTTCTGAGTCTCTGCTTTCAGTCAAGATCCATCTGACATTGACAATGATGTCCCCAGTGCCACAGGAGTGGCATCCACTTCCTAAACAACATGCCTCCCGAAATTCTATGAACTTTGATAAATATTGATAGTTGTAGAGGGTTTTCAGGCCTTTTGTTCATAGAGTCACTATGAGTCGTGCTTAACTCGAAGACAATCAACAACAATAACAACAATATACTTCTGGTCAGTCTCTGCTGATGTTCTTTTCCAGTCATTTTTGGATAATATTCAGTAGGATTTTTCTTGTGTGTGATGCCAGTGATATTATTTGATAATTTCCACACTCTGTCACATCCCCCCTTTTGAGGCTGGAAATAAATATGGATCTCTTCCAGTCAGCTGACCAGGTAATTGTCCTCCAGATTTCTTGGCACAACTTGGTGAGCACATTAAGGGCAGCTTCTGTTTGCTGAAATATGTCAATTGGTATTCATTTAATTCCTAGGGCCTTGTTTTTTTTGACAATTCTTCAGAGCAGCTTGAACTTTTTCCCTCATCACCATTGCCTTTATTTTTTAATTCCCACTCCTCCCACTGCCCACCTTTGCTTTTTGATAATATGCTGTTTCATAAAATTCTTCTGATTTTATGTACTTCTTCCATCTTATTTGATGCATCCTGGATCGTTCAATATTCTTCCCATACAATCTTTAAGTATTGCAGCTTGAGGCTTGAATTTGTTCTTCAGTTCCTTCAGCTTAAGAACTGCTGAGAAAGTTTGTCATTTTTTATTCTCTGACTCTTGCTCTTTGCACATTTCATTATAATACTTTGCTTTGTCTTCCTGAGCTGCCCTTTGAAATCTTCTGTTCAGTTCCTTTACTTCTTGATTTCTTCCAGAAGCTTCACACCTGCATCACTGTAATTCTGACTTTACTCAGGGAATTTCCTTTCTTTTTCATGCTGTCATCTCCCCCTTTTAGTTAATACTGACCATATTTATAACCACTAACAATGGTGTAGGTTGCAGAAGGGCAAGGATCCTTAGGTTCTCCTATTTGTTCTAGTAGTTGTTATTCTCATGTAGAGCTGGCAGAATAGCAAAGAACTTTTTGTACCAACTAGTGCAACTGGAAAAATTGCTGTCTGTACATTATACGGTGCCATTGCAAGGAGTACCCCAGTGAGGAAGAAGTCTTCAGGGTAGTGAGGGAAAGAAGTGCTGGTTCCTTTACTATCCCAAAGACTTGAAAGAAGAACTTGAAAATGCCTCTATTATGCAAGACTGAGCATTCAAGAAAGCAAGATAACATGCATTAGATCACCTGTACCATTCCGGTAAGTGTATGTGGGTTGCAGAGAGGATGGAAGTAGGAGTCATCATAATTTTAATACCAACACAAACCTTTTCATTGGAATGTTCTTTTGATTGGAATGTATGACTAATAGCATATGACATTACCTTCCTATCAGAGTTTTTGAAGAGTGATCCAGCAGGGGGTCACACAGCACCATAAAAACAACTGTTCTGCTGCTGTGCAAACTTCCATCCTACTCGCAGCTGCTGAGTGCAGAACTCCCATTTGAGACTTTAATGTTCAGTTCTACTGAAATAACACCTACATCTTGTTTTTAGAAATAATTTTGAGGGCTAAAGCTCTGAAAGTGTCAGATCACTATTTTAAACAGCCTTCTAATTTATATAATCACTGGAAAGATCAAATAACATAGCAAAGCAATTTCCCATTAGATCCCTTAGAAGAACTGGCTGTCTCTTCTGCATACTTTTAAATATGACATCATCTTCATATAACATTTAATAATTTACATAGAAGAAAACGGTCATTTACAGTGGAGACAATTTCAGGGAATCCTTAGTAAAAATTCATAATCTGAGTGTAATCATTAGGCTATCAGACAAAAATAAATGAAAGAATGAATTTTTTTGTAAAATAACTGTCCTGTATACTTGGTCTGATTCAGGCCATAAACCTTCCATTCACTTGCTATGCACCTGAGAGCTGGACAGTGAATAAGGATGACAGAATAAGAACTGATGCGCTTGAGCTGTGGTGTTGGAGAAAAGCACTGAACATTCCTTGCATGGCTAAGAGAACAAACAGATATATCTTGGAGAGGGTGCAGGCAGAGTGCTCCTTGGAGGCAAGAATGATGAGGATTTGCCTCACATACTTTGGGCATGTTGCTATGAGGGACTATTCCTTGGAGAAGGACATGATGTTTGAAAAGGTAGAGGGTTGGTGAAGGAAAGAAAGACCTCGACCGGATGAATTGATGCAGTGACTCCTGCAATGCGCTCTTGCATGTCAGGAATTGTGAGGATGGCACAGGATATAATAGAGTTCAGATCTTTCGTTCATAGGGTTTCTAAGGGTCATTCAACTCATTGGCACCTAAGAACATACTTTAAAATGTCAGTATCATCATAAATTCAGTGTGACTCATGTCACAGTGGGCAGCCATGTCTGACCTCCACTACCTCCACAAGGGAACAGTCCCCATCAACAACATTCACAGTACAGAAGAAACCTTAGGAGGTCAGACATGCCCTCACATTCCTGCATCACTTCTATCGATTCGAACACCAATTGTCCCTGTCAGGCCTCTCCCTACTCTAGTACTCACCTCTATCAAATCAATTCTTTCTCACAATAACTATCCTCTGGATTTCAAACGTTGAAAATCCTAGTGGTAAGAGAGTGCTCATCTTTTTCAGGGGAGTAGTTGGTGGATTCTAGTCACAGGAGCCATGTGGTCATTTGAGAACATGACAAGGACTATGCCCACAGAGCAGCATTCTCTAGTAATAACTTTTCTAATCCATTGCATTGGACCTATAGATGTCACAGACAGTACCATTATGGGGTTTATTACTGAAGTAACAAGTTACAATTCAAGTCAGAAATAGCGAAGTTGCATTTCTTCAGTCAGGATAGCTTTTTCTCAGGCATGCTCATGGGCAGACCCCTCTAAAACATTGCACTCTTCTTCCAACTCCTGGATCCACCAATCTGTTGCAATGATGACATAGAACTCACAGACCATATTAGTGATTCTGGAGTTTATTAGGGTAGTTGTTGTTGTTGATATGTGCCATCAAGTTGCTTGCAACTCATAGAGACCCCATGTACAACAGCCCTGAAACCTACTCAATCCTGTGCCAATTTTACCATCTCTGACACACCTACCCTCATTACCCCATTCACTGTACCAATTCATCTCATCAATGGTCTCCTTCTCTTTCTCCGTCCCTCCACTCTTCCAAGCATGACGTCTCTCTCCAAGGACTGGTTCCTTTTTGCAACATACCCAAAGAATGCCAGACAAAGCCTCAGCATCCTTGCCTCCAAGGAGCAGCCTGGCTTCACACTCTCTAGGACGAACCTGTTTATTCTCCTGGCAGTTCATGGGATATTCAACACTCTTCTCTAGCACCACAGCTCAAAGGCATCAATTCTCCTTCTATCACCCCTAGTAATTGTTCAGCACTCTAACACATAGCAAGCACTTGCAAAGACTATGGCCTGGATCAGGTGCACCTTAGACTCCAGAATGACAACTTTGCTCTTCAGTACTTTGGAGAGGTCTCTGACAGCAGACTTTCCCAATGCAATTAATTTCTTGATTTCCTGGCTGTTGGTACCAAGAGCCTTGATTGTGGAACCAAGCAAACTAAAGCTGTTAACAATCTCAGTCTCTTCACCATCTATCATGATGCTGCCAATCGGCCCAGTGGTGAGAATCTTTGTTTTCTTGATGTTGAGCTTCAATCCACATTGAAGGCTGAATTCCTTATCCTTTTGCACCAAGCACTTCAGGTCCTCCTCAGTTTCCACAAGTAGGGTTGTATCATCTGCATAATGCAGATTGTTGAATCTTCCTCCAATACTGATGTCACATCATTCCTCCTCATAGAGCCCAGCCTCCCAGATGATCTCTTCTGCATATAGATTGAAAATATATGGAGACAGAATGGAGTACACCCTTGTGAATTTTGAATCATACAGTGTCTCCTTGCTCTGTTCTGACGACTGTCTTCTGGACCAAGTATAGGTTTTGCATAGCACAATCAAATAATCTGGGATTCCCATTCTTCGCACAGTCAGCCACAGTTTGTTGTAATCCACACAGTCAAATGCCATTGCACAGTCAATGAAACACAGATAGACATTCCTCTGGTACTCTCTGCTTTCAGCAAAGATCCAGCTAATATTAGCTATAGGGTAGCTAATAAGTTACAATTCAGGTTATAAATGATATTGTTCTTCAGTCAGCATACCTTCTCAGATGTACACGAAGGCCCCCTAACTTTCACCCTCCTGCTTCAGGCCAGTGTTACAAAGCTCTCTTTAGTCTTAATTATGGTATCTTTTCCCTCCCCAATACTAAGCCACTAGGGAGAGAGATACACAAAGCATTAGCTGCAATAAAGTGGTATCAATATGAAATAAATTGTGGTATGTATATGTGGGGTCAAGATTGGTGGAAGATCTATCAACAATCTGTGTTATGCAGATGACACAACCCTGCTTGCTAAAACTGAGGAGGACCTGAAGCGCTTGCTGCAGAGGGTCAAGGATTGAGGCTCAATGTCAAGAAGACAAAGATTCTCACCACTGGACCAATTGGCAGCATCAGGATGGATGGTGAAGAGATTGAGATTGTTCACAACTTTAGTTTGTTTGGCTTCACAGTCAACACTCTTGGCATCAGCAGCCAGGAAATTAAAAGACATATTGCGATGGGAAAGTCTACTGCTAGGGACCTCTCCAAAGTACTGAAGACCAATGGTATCTCTCTGGAGACTAAGGTGCGTCTGATACAGGCCATGGTCTTTGCTATCACTTGTTATGCATCAGAGAGTTGGACAGTAACTAAAGAGGATAGAAGGAGAATTGATGCCTTTAAGCTGCGGTGCTGGAGAAGAGTATTGAGGGTACCATGGACTGCTAGGAAAACCAAACAGATTCAGCCTGGAAAGGGTTAAACCGGGTGGCTCCTTGGAGGTAAGAATTCTGAAGCTCCATCTAGCACACTTTGGACATGTTGTAAGGAGAGACCAGTCCTTGGAGAGAGACATCATGCTTGAGAGGGTGGAGGGACAGCGCAGGAGGGGAAGGCCCTTTATGAGGTGGATTGATTCAGTGACTGGGGTAATCAGGATGGGTGTATCGGAGACAGTGCAATTGGTACAGGACAGAGCAGAGTTTAGGACTGTTGTACATAGGGTTGCTATGAGTCACAAGTGAGTCGACGGCACATAACAACAACAACAATGTATGAGGCTACATTTAAGCACAGAATAGACAGGCCAGTTCCTAGAAAGCAGAGTAAAGGAGTAAAGAAAAATCTTTGTAAAAGAGGTTATGCTTGAATTGGATCTTAAAAGAGAAATAAGGATTTAGATGGACAGGTAGAGGTAGCGGTATTCCAAGCAGGTAGAATGGCCTAAACAAGGATATAGAGGTAAGAAACAATCTAGAGAATTAATGTGACAGCAAATAATTTCAAATAGCTGAATCCAAGATTGGAAGTGATCACAGTTGCAGAAGATGCTGGAGTGAGGCAATAATCAATTCCCTGAGGGTCTCATCAACTCATAGACTATTGTGCTGGAGAGGTTTGTACTCACAAAACCAAACAAATCTCATCGCTGTGTAATTGATGCTAACTCACAACTAACTGGCCTCCCTTTTGGTTTCTGAGGCTATAAATCATATTGAAGGAGATTCTCTTTCTCCCACAGAGCAGCTGGTGCACTCGAACACCCAGAGAGGTGTGACCTTCCATTCAGGAGCACGGTTCCCTGCAGACGAGGCCTCCAGACCGCTCTAATCCTGTGGAAACATGGTTGGGAATTCAAGACCACTCCTCTGCATTGTTGAGTACTGGATGTTTGAAGTTGTTACTAGCACAGAAGTACCTTGAAGTAAGTTACTGCATTCCTATGAAACGATTTGTGATTACTTAAAGGGAATAGAACAGACAGCATGGAATGTTCTCTCATCATTATGTCTTACATTACAACAGGAGATATCTTTGCAATTCTTTGTAGTATCTCTGGAAGGAATACAGAAAGTTTGACTCTCAATATGTCAAAAGAGAATGTTTGAAATGTAATTTAATGTCATCATTGTCAACTAGGTCACTCAACAGAGGAAAAAAAAGTCATGCAGTAGAGACTACATGGTCTTAGCTCAGGGTGACAAGTGTCTAACATTGCTGTTCAGGCCTTTGAAAGAGTAGAACAGCGAAAGGTGGAAATCTTACAATCATAAGGTTAGAGAATGAGTACAAGAAATATGCTTTTTCCTGAAGTCAAAGCCTGGGCTTCAGACATAAGCCACAGACAGTACACAACCTATGGACTAAAAAGCAAAGGAAAAAGCACCAGGCTACCAGGGTTACTCTCTGTAACGGCAAATGTGAACTGTAAATAAAGGGGAATGTAAATTAGCTCTAGTACTGGGACTAACTTGGTATAAATGAAAACTCAAGAGTATCACAAGAAGGCAGTTTGAGTTATGCTCTTGCAGTAAGACAGCCTACTGTCCTTAAGAAAGAATATGTTGAAGCCAATGCCCAATTCCTCATATTACAATCAGATTTCTTGTAGCTGTTTATGTTATAATGGAGGGGAAAAATATAATGGCCTATTTTTTCCTGACTTTTCCCTTAAAGCAGAAAGACTTTTGTGTTATTTGTAAAGAAGAGGGGATACATTATAAGGTAATGGGCTTAATTTCTTTTTCATTGTACACTTCCTCTGAACATCATATAATTGGTTTTACTTGTTTAAATAATTTGGCTCAAAAACAAACAAAAAAAGAAATATGCTTTGACAATTGAAGATTATTTTGAGTGAAAACTGTTGTGGTGGTGGTGGAGTGCCATTAACCGACCCATAGCTGACCCTCCAATTTTCCAATGTCTGTCCACCTGGGAATTCTGAACAGTAGCCTAGTGATAAGAATCTGTGACACAATCCCAAAGGAATGCAGTTTGAATTCACCCGCTGCTCCATGGGACAAGGATGGGCATTCTCCTCCCTTGTGATTAACTGCCTCTGAAAACCTACTTGAGGGTCAGCTACGAGTCAGTTCTGATTCAAAAACACAAAACAACGCTCCAAAATATAAGTAAATTCAGAGAATTACAGGAGGGTTAATTCCCCCCAAACCAGCCACATTCAGGAGTTTGGAAATTATGTCGTTAGCAAAGGTATTTCAAAATGTATGAGTTTGTGGTTAACTCTGCACATTGAAGAAATACTTTTGCAACAAAGTGAGGTGGGCATGTAATGTGAAAACACCCCGACTGAAGACAGAAAGACAGACTAGAAGACTATTTGAAGAAAAGAGCAGACGTAATGAGAACCAAACCTAAGTCAGACGCTGTGAGGATGCATATGACTGGATGTGGGAAGAGGAAGATCTAGGATGACTTCAGTTCAGGGGTCCAGGTGACTCAGTGAGTAGTCAACCAGATGGTTCAGTGGTATCTTTCACCACACCTTGTAAAGTGGTTTAGGTGAATAATAACTTGAAGCAGATGGCTCTGTCTGATATCTAAAGTAACATTTTTCACATTCTTGAATCCTAAAAACTGGTCAATACAATGCTTCCCAATGAGATTATTGCATTAAAAGACAATGTCCTCGGTGACTAACACCAAGCATTACTAAAATATTTGTCATTTGATTACAAAGAAAACGAGACAAAGCCAGCATAAGGTGATGCACAGGTCTGTGCTCCCCAGGCTGGCAGGCAGGGGTAAGAGCAAACAGCAACACTGGGCTGTGAGTCAGCCGAGGATGTACAAGATCAGGAAAAACAGACTTTCCAAAACTTGGAAATGTATTCCGCAGCAAGACAAATGTAAACAATCCAATTGAAAAATGGGCACAGGATATGAACAGACACTTCACCAAAGAAGACATTCAGATGTCTAACAAGCACATGAAGAAATGTTCAAAATCCCTAGCTCTAAGAGAGATGCAAATCAAAACAACTCCAGTAAGAATAGCAAAATTCAACAGAATAGCAAATATCAAATGCTAGTGAGGTTGTGGAGAAACTGGAACCCTTATTCACTGTTGGTGGGAGTGTAAAATGGTGCAACCACTGTGGAAGGCAGGATGGCGCTTTCTCAAAAAGTTGCAAATAGAGATACCTTTTGACCCAGCAATTCCACTA